>NW_027396012.1:0-74534 GCF_047715735.1 Aspergillus multicolor
AAAAAAAAAAAAAAAAAAAAGGCAAAAAAAAGAAAGGTCGTGCTGGGGTTCGAACCCAGGTCAATCGGATGTGATCAATTAGCCTCAAAACCGATGGTGATAACCACTACACTACACAACCAACTGTTGAGGAATGTGCATTGACTTAGGTTATATGTACCGACTACTCAAAGGGCATCACTTCAAGCTTGCAAGGTGTCACTGTGTTACTTGACCTTTGTGTTAGCAATTCAAGCTCCTGCTGTTCTATCTTCTGCTCCAGAGTCACATCAGGTGTGTACTGGTTGTTCGCAGTCGAAGACTTGATAACCCTTATGGCCGAGCTATATGCCCAGGCATGATCAAGGATCCGAACCAAAGGCTCCACCTCGTCGAAAAATAAATATCCGTTTATAATTTCATCCTTCCCCGGTCTATGTACAACCCGCTGATTTTTGAAAGACTCACGATGTGGGCTTGAGGAGAAGCCGGCCTAGATCAAAAATAGCACGATCCGGAAAAGCGCTCTTTACAATGTTCCTTCACCATGGGCCCATGGTCGCAGTTTCTTCATCCCGGTCTTTGATCCAGTTTCGAGTAAACAAAGCCCATCTATTCACATCTGTATTTTCGATGGTAGTGTTATGGGATATTCCCCTCGACTGAGTGATATATTACCCATACCTCTACAATTCGTCTCTCTTTCATCTTAGTTGTCTCTATATTAGCCACCCACCATTGACACCATGGCCCCCACTAGGCCTAGAGCTGGAGGAGCGAGGAGAGACCGCAGAAACCGCGAGAAGAGGAATCGTGCCGACCAGGGCCGAGTCGAGAGGAACCGTATCCAGAGAAACGCCGTCCAGAGGCACACTGGGAACGAGAGCAGACACTTTCCGAACCATAGTATTGAGAGGAATAACATGAACCCCGGTATCATTGGAAGAGGACACGCCAGGAAGCGCCACAATAGAAAGCAACATGCTGGACACTGCGCTGAGAACAACCGTGCCGGCAATCGCGCTGAGCATAACCACATTGAATTGACTCCTGATGTTGCAGAGCCCCGTGTTCATCAAAGCTACCATGCGAACGACCACCGTCAGACCGATCACACCAGGGAGACCCATGCTGAAGAACACGCCGCCGACGACCACGATCACAATGACTCCCCCAAAAAGAATCAGGCTGAAGGTCAATCTCCCATCAACCACGGCCCCAATAACCGCCTCGGAGGAATTCGCGCCGAAGAACAGTCCCCCTCCGTGTCGCCGCTGGCAATGATCTCAGAGACACATAACCGGGTACGGTCCAAGAAGGCTCTGATTGAGAACTTGAACCTCTTGATTGTGAAGAACAAGAAAACCACACCAAAGGCTACCGCCAGCAAGCCCACAAATCTCCAGAAGTGCAAACTCCCGACTGAATGGCCATCGCCAGAACCATTTGAGAAGGTATGTACTACAATATAGCATATACCCCTTGCATCGGCCCCTTACGCAGTAGATGGCCCCTGCTAACGTGCAGCTATCAAAGAACTGTCTCGAGAGGGCAACAATGCCCGCCGACTATGTGTTTGTTCCCAGGGGTAATGTCTATGTTACCCGGCACTGTCGATCTCAAACCAAGCAAGACCACCGGCTGGTCTACAAAGTTTACGTGAGGATAATTCCCCTTGCTCTGAACAGTTGTGCCTGCAGCAAGTGACTGACCTCCTCAGGACAACACAGGAAAGAAACCACTCGGAATCCGCGTTCCCGCCAATGTCTACACCGATGTCTTCCAATCTGCCGAGGAAACGGCAGAGTCTCGCGCCAATGCTGTCAAAGCTCGCGACGAAAAGGAACAGACACACTACAGAGAGGTCCTAAGCAAGCAATTTCCTCTAATGCCAACCGAGTTACTAAGCACCATTCTCGATCACGCCTTCCTCAAAGGCTCCGGTCGTGTTGGAAGGACCACGATCAAGTCCGAGATAGAGAAAGTCAACCTTGCGGTGGATGCTCATATACGACACGTACACACACCCTATGAGGCGCTTCTTCGCTCAGGTGTCGCCCGAGACGAGGCCCGCAAGGAGATATTGCCAACGGTTCGATCGATTCGAGCAGCCTGGGCAGGGCACGCCGAGAATAGGTAGACAAAACCAACACCCCTATCTCTGCGCAGAAAGGAATAAAAAGCACAGGCATTGGTCGTCCTATCTTGGTATTGCTTGCTCAGCCTCGTGGGCCGTGGCCGTCTCATACTACCTGGATACCAATGTCAGGGAGTGTATATGATTTGCCCCAGTGGTGCGTTGACTGACGAAAGGCATGCTGAAGGACACTGCTTGAGCTAACATGTTGTTAGACAACTTACGAGACCCTCAGTGATGGAATCTATCCACGCGCTGAACTTGAGTATGGTCATGTCAAGATGCGCGCATCCAAGATGATTCTGAGCATTGTTTGATTTGAGTTTATTCTACTCTCCAGCAATTGTCGCTTGCTTCCATCCTGAGGCTCACCAAGGCATTCTGGGTGCTACTATAGCTGTTTGAAGTTGATGTCGACATGAACAAATGTATGTATATTAGCGTGCATGGAGTATTTGTATTCATTATCTGGCCATGGCCGTTTCCTATTCCGAGTTGAGCCTATGAAAGTAAATCCTCGCTCTGAAGTAAATACTTATCCTAGACCAAGTGCAAAGTAGTCTGAAGTGCTGCAAGCAGTCATTAAAAGCAATAAACGAAAGTACTCACCTCCCTTAATCCAACTGCCCAACAACCCGAACAATCTTTCCAAGCCCAAGTTCCTCCCTCCACTGAGGATCAGAAATAGGGGCGTTATAGTACTCCTCCACCGACACCCCAGCATCAAGCCACTGCATCCGGATACATCCCTCAAAGTAAACCCAATTCTCATCCATCTCCAGAACCTCCCCCATCGCATCCCTCCGCGCCAGGTTATCCCGCAGAGCCACCAACGACGGATGGATAACATCCCTATACACCGTAAAAGGCGTCGGGCTCTCCGTGAATGCCGTGATAATGACGCGGCTGTTCTTGAAATGCACGAGTGCATGCGGGTTCGCGAACTCCTTGGTGATAAGGCGGGTCTGCACGATCTCGATCATGTTCTGGACGGCGGCTAGGATGTAGTTCTTCTGCTTTGGGAATCCCTCGCGCGGGACATCAACTAGGATCGAAATCATACTGGGGGTTTCGTTGGAGACGATCAGGCCGTGGCGGCGCATGAGCTGCGGGCGCGTGGGGACGTCTGTTGAGTTTGTGGGCTCGTCGGCGCCGATCATGGGGGTATCCTCGTCCTCTTGGGCTCGGGGGCGGAAGGAGAGCTCTGCAGTGAACATTTTGGCCTGGGTTGGGATTGTTGGCGTGGTGGTGGTGGGTTGGTTGGTTGGTTGTGAGGTTGATGGGAACGGTTTGGTATGCGACGAGTTGGTGAGGATTTAGATCTTCACATTGATGTTGCTATGATAATAAAATGAGACGAAGATGTATGGGCTATTTATGCCTTTGACTCCGGTCTCGATGTGCTCTTGTTGTAATCGAAGGGTATTGATGGATAAAGTGCTCGCACAAAGAGCCGGGAGAACGCTGTCTTTGAATGCCATACCGGCGACAAAGGCCTTTCTCATGACCACTATTGTCAGTCCATGATACTCCGCTCGAAGATGTCATTGTCATATCTCGTTGTGTCGACGAGGGCCTGGTGAGTGATCAAAGAGTCCAGCATCCGAGACAAGGATTTGGCTTTGTTGACCCTGCCTAGAAGTCTAACAGTTCTTTGAACATGGACTTGCTGCTCAAGAATGTGTGATTTCATCGCATTTGGGTCTTTCTTCTTGGAATGGTCTTGCCTCTCGGTAGCATTAAGCAGTCAGCAGTTTCGTAGGCTTGCTGATGATGGCTGTCTTTGGCAACCTGCCGGACAGGACATGTATCTCAGCGGAGCTTAACAACGAAAAACGCCATCGCACTTGGACTTGTGTATACCAGAAATGATGGCATCACGGATAGGTACTTGGCCACCCGATCCACCTTCAGCCTTGACGATGGGATGATTCGAATGTTCGTGTCAAGCATCTCCGGAGCAAATGCGCGGAGATGTCTCCGTCAACTCGGATATTGTACGGTTCCCATTTTTCTGCCGCATCATGGGACAAGGGCTCTAGCTGCAGAACTGCGTGTGATAGAGAGCAAGAAGTTAAACCGTGAGTAAGAGATAATGGTAGTAATAGTTGCAGTGTCATCAACAAAGCCCGAGCCCTTGTTGCAGATATACTTCCTAAAGGGGACATAGGGCTAGCCCTAGCAGCTGATCGGTCGGAGATTTTCCTCCAGCTCCGCGGACAAGCTCCGACGACAAGCAGCGACAACCATCGCCTACAACCCGTCGCAATGGACATTTCCGATCTCATCGAGCCTCCGCAGAAGCGCCTCAAGACCGAGGATGTCGCGGATAAGGACGAGGTCGTTCCTCCCGTCGGCGGAGCTCCGCAGCAATCCGACGCCGAAATCGACGAACAGTTATCGAAGGAGATTGAGGTTGGAATCACCGAGTTTGTTAGTGCGGATAACGAGGGTTTCGCGGGTATCCTGAAGAAGCGGTATGTTGATGTGTTACAAGAGGGGCAAGCGGCGCGCTGATTGTGCTTTCAGATACACAGATTTCCTTGTCAACGAGATCCTGCCGTCCGGGAAAGTTCTGCATTTGACGAATACCAAGGCGCCTAACGCGAACGAAGAAGGGACGAAACCCGCGCCTGTTGAAGAAAAGCCAGTAGAGGAGAAGCCTAAAGAGCCAGAGACTCCTGCGGAGGAGACGCCTGCTCCTGCCGAGTTCAACTTGACGGAGGAGGATGCGGCACTTTTGGACTCGCTCTTCGGCTCCCAGCACTCGCAGAAGATCGTGGCATTACACAAGAAGGCACTGGCAAACCCGAAGACTAAACCTAGCGACCTAGGCAGACTAAACACCGTTGTTGTTACGGACCGCGACGAGCGCGTCAAGATGCACCAGGCAATCCGCCGGATCTTCAACTCGCAGATCGAATCATCTACAGACAGCGAAGGAATGATGGTCATTTCGGTCGCTGCGAACCGCAACAAGAGGAGTAACCAGCAGGGTGGACGCAGCGGAAACAACGGAGGCGGACGTGACAAGAACCGTGTCAATTGGGATGAACTGGGAGGACCGTACCTGCACTTCACGATCTACAAGGAAAACAAGGACACCATGGAGGTTATCTCTTTCATCGCGCGCCAGCTGAAGATGAACCCGAAGAGCTTCCAGTTCGCAGGAACCAAGGATCGCCGCGGAGTGACCGCGCAGAGGGCATGCGCCTACCGCCTGCAAGCCGATCGCTTGGCGAGGCTCAACCGAACGCTCCGCAATGCCGTGGTCGGCGACTTTGAGTACCAGCCTCACGGCCTTGAGCTCGGCGATCTCTTTGGAAACGAGTTCGTCGTGACTCTTCGCGAGTGCGAGATTCCCGGAATCAACCTTCAGGACCGCGCAGCCGCCGTAACGAAGGCAAAGGAGCTCGTCAGCTCGTCCCTCAAGAACACCTACCAACGAGGCTACTTCAACTACTACGGCCTGCAACGCTTCGGCTCCTTCACAACCCGCACCGATACAGTCGGCGTCAAGATCCTCCAGGACGACTTCAAAGGCGCCTGCGACTCCATCCTAGACTACAGCCCACATATCCTCGCCGCCGCCCAAGCAGACGAGAAGCTCGCCGAAGGCGAAACACCCACAGTAACGAACATCAGCTCTGAAGACAAAGCGCGCGCTCTCGCAATCCACATCTTCCAAACAACCGGCCGCGTCACCGACGCCCTCGAAAAGATGCCCCGCAAATTCTCCGCGGAATCAAACATCATCCGTCACATCGGCCGCTCCAAGAACGACTACCTTGGCGCCCTGCAAACCATCCCCCGCAACCTGCGCCTCATGTACGTCCACGCGTACCAATCCCTCGTCTGGAACCTCGCCGTCGGTGAGCGCTGGCGCCTCTACGGCGACCGCGTCGTAGAAGGCGACCTCGTCCTAATCCACGAACACCGCGACAAGGATGGCTCGTCCTCCTCCGCAACCCCCGCAGCGGCCCCCGAAACCGCGACCGTCGACGCAGACGGCGAAATTATCATCGCCCCACAAGCGCACGACTCCGCCTTTAGCGCCGAAGACACCTTCACACGCGCGCGGGCCCTCACAGCCGAAGAAGCCAATAGCGGCGCATTCAGCATCTTCGATATCGTTCTGCCTCTGCCTGGCTTCGACGTCCTCTACCCACCTAACAAGATGACGGACTTCTACAAGGAGTTCATGGGTAGCCCACGTGGCGGCGGCCTCGACCCCTTCAACATGCGCCGGAAGTGGAAGGACGCGAGCCTGAGCGGGAGTTACCGGAAGGTGCTTAGTCGGATGGGGGCGGATTACTCCGTTGATGTAAGGCTCTACGAGAGGGACGATGAGCAGTTTGTTCGCACGGATCTGGAGAATCTTACCTCCAAGACGAGGGATGGGGGTGATGTGGCGATGCAGGAGGCTAGCGGAGAGGCCGAGGGCGATAAGGTCGCTGTTGTGCTGAAGTTCCAGCTTGGGTCCAGCCAGTATGCGACTATGGCGTTGAGGGAGTTGATGAGGGGGAGGGTTAAGGCTTACAAGCCTGATTTTGGTGGTGGTCGGTAGAGCTCTACCTGATATACCCAGCTGGAGCTATTGTCTGCATATATAACCTTGGAATCTACAGGTACCCTATAATGAATCGAAAAGAGCATGCATTGGACTTTCAAACGCAACTGGATATAGAGCGAAATGGAATATAGACATGACATAAATAGGCACTAAATGATCTCGTGAAACCCTTGAAATAAACATCATGATTAGAATGTTGACAATGTATGCTAAGAGAGAAATCAGGTGGAAAACTAACTCCCCCGATTTGTAGCCTGCCGCGGCTCGTGCTCGTCGCCCCCGAAACTTGAGACTGATGACATGTCATCGTCATCGGCCCTGACTTCCCTCGCCCTCATCATTGCCTCGCGGTCGTTGATCTCTGAGACGTCGGACATCGCGTCGTCGTTGTCAGTGTCATGAGGATGGTCGAATGGTGAACGAGGCCGTGCAGCGGGATCCCTGTCCCTGGCGCGCTCTTCGGATGTCCGCCAGTCGAGGTCTCGGTCTGTTACTGCGATTCCAACGGCTGCCCCGGCTCCGGCCTCTGCTGCAGCGCCGGCGATCGGAGCTGCTGATGATGTGCCGTCTGCTCCTGCGCCTGTCCCAGGGTGATGTGGATAGGGTGGAGGGGGAGGGAGATTATCGGCTGCGTTAGGGACCGGACGGCGGGAGATTGGTCCCGGAGGAGGCGGAACGGGTGCTATCTGTGGTTGGGCGGAGAGGAAGGCGGATGATGAGGTGTCTAGGTCGCGGGTTGCGATGACGGGCGGGGAGGACCGTTGGCGCTTGAGACGGCGACGACGGAGAAGGAAGAAGAGGATTGCTGCGAGGATGGCGGCGCCGACGACGGCTACAGGAACTGCGATAGCGACTTTGGTGTTTGTGCTCATGCCGCCGCCTCCTTCACTGTCGTTGCTGCTGCTGGTGGAGTTGGCATTTTGGCTCTCGGCGGAGGATGAGGACGTGGTAGTTGGGGTTGTCTCTGAGGTGAAGCTTGTAGTTGTAGATAATGATGAAGTGTATGTTACTGTCTCAGCCGTTGATGGGTTGCTTAACGCCGTGGCTGATGTCACCGCAGTGGCCGTTTCTTGTATCCATTCTGAAATGGATTCGGCTGGGTTGTACTGCGCATTGGCATCTGCTTGAGTGTTCTCGCCGGCTGATTGGCCATTGCCTGAGGTGTCCCAGCCGTTGTTCGCATTGTCGTTATTCATTATGGAGTGGGACTCGTATATGGTGATAAGTGTCTGTCCCGGCGGTTAGCACTCTATGCTCTATACAGATGATGGGAGGGAACACTTACTTTTCCCACCCCAACTCAGTAGATGTAAGATTCCTTGAGTTTCTCAGTTTCGTCTCCGCTCTTTCATGCAGATGGAGAACCCAATAATAGAAATCGGTCAGCAAGCGTTCTCGTATCCGGCTTATTGACAGCGTCTCGTACAAGGCGCCAAGTCACCGACAGCGAAGGATCAAAAGAAAAAGGAAGGAAGGAGAGAAAGAGGAAAAGAAAAAGAAGAGAGGAAGAATCAGAGAAGAGACGAATGGCAGCGTTGAAGAGAAAAAGAGGAGAGAGAGCTGACATGGCGCAGCGGCTCCAACGCGTACGGTATAGCCCTAGCAAGTTAGTATAAAGATGCTAATTCCTACAAGCAGATTATAGTGGGCACGGCTGAACTCGACCACGACCGACTCATGAAAGTGGCATATCGACCAGATGAGCATGAGGGGCCGTTGTACAAAACCAGGACGGCGGTCAGACGGCTCATTCTCCTCTTTCTTTGACCTTTCTCGCCCTGATCCCTGTCCGTCAACGGCAGTGTAGGCGCCCGCAGGGGCATGAAACGATCTAAGCAAGACGTGTCGCCCTCACGAAAAAACCCGCTTTGTTTCAAGAGGCTGGCGAGGCTGTGCCGACTGTTGATCGACCCGCAGGCTTAGCTCTTGAAGGCGCATTGTCCGTTCGCGACTGGATTAGTGTGCAATTTGGGCTATTGTGGATGGTCGGCTGGCGCTCCAACGGGCTCACAGCCCTGCTCTTGCGCGGCCGTCAGTCGTCAGATCATCGTGGGTTGGGGGCCATTCCTGAAGCGCATCCACAGGATCCTGGGTCAGAAATCAATCATGATCTCTCTGTATTTCTGGCCTGCTTGAGAACAATGAATAATGACTCAAGAGATCTGAGTCGGTTGTGCTGGAAAAGAGTTGACTGCGGCCGTTTCATTGTCTGAGCAACAAAGAGCCTCACCTGCCCAAGCGTTGGCGAGAAGCCTCAGGCAGTCAGGCCGAAATATGACAAGGGCCAACTTCCGGAAAGAGTATAGCGTGCTGGATGTATAACTTAGAGTGTTAAGCATGACAGTGGCACCAAAACCAGCAGATCTGAAATTAGAATGGCCCGACTCTAAATTGTCCTGATTCGCATGATGGTTTCATTCATTCGCTTGCAACTTTCCGCCCAGCTGTCATGCCCAACCGGAGCTGTGGACTGTCTCGTGAGCAGGGAAGACCTCGGCGCGGTGAGTGCGCACTCCGAGTCCAGGACTGAAGCTCTGGAAATGTCCCATATGAAGAGAAGTGCCGGAGGTGCCGGCATCTATTTTCAGATCCCGTCTTCGTTATATCAATCTTTGATATCAATCATCGATGATTCCAAGGTTCAACGGGGAGGTGGACGCGCGGCGTGACTGGCTGAAGCGTGTTGACAGTCGAAGCTAAACCGCTTTCGGATGGCTCAGCCTGCGGGGAAATGATGACATTCGTCAGCCCAACGCTCCTCAGCGACTGCACCGTCATTATTGTTAGCCTTGATATCTGCGAAACCACGCCCGATTTTCGCTATGAGTGGTTTCAAGGGTATTATGAAGGATGGGTGGCACCCGAAAGGCCGAGAAGGGAAAAAAGAGGGCTGGCGTAACGACTTCAAGGGCGTTAACCAAGTGGTGAGTTCTTCGGCTTGCTGCCCACGACCTGGAATCTGACGCTTCATAGGCAGGATGGATGGGCAAAGGAAAAGACCCAAAGGATGAAGAGAGAGAAAACCACGTCTCCCGACCGCTCTCGTCGCTCAAGGACCCCTCCTCCTTCGGCCCTCCGCCCAAACACATCAAGTATCACGGAGCCGCGGCGCTCCCCAACGAAACCACTCCGGATCGCAGTGGATGGGGTGCGCCGTTGAGCCAGACACAAATCAATAACTCGTACGCCCAGAAACAACAAGAAGAGGAGGAGCAAAGGAGAAAGGAGGAAGAAGCTGCGAAACGGCCTCCAGTGCCCTACCGTGCGAACCGGACAGGAATTGATCCGACCACGCTCCCACCACCCCCAGTACGGCGAGTTGGCTCAGTAGCAGAATCAGCACCGACTTCCGCAAGCCCTCGGCCGAGGCCGAGTATTCCGCCCCGGGTACCACCTCGAAGCAGCACATCCACACCGGCCTCGCACACCCCCCCCCCTCCTGCGTACACTCCCAGTCCGCCAGCTACGGAGCAGCCCCAGGCCGCAGATGGCTATCTGAACCAAGCTGCTACATCGCGCCTTGCACAGGCAGGGGTATCGGTTCCGGAGTTCGGCATTGATAGCAGGCCTTCGAACTCGACCTCGCCGGCACCGGGCTACAACCAGGCTCCAATGAGCGAGCTCCAGAGCCGATTCTCCCAGACGAGAACAAACTCGGGGTCTTCACCATCGCCTGCACTCCCCCCAGCCCAGCAAACCCAGTCACCGGTCAATTCCACCTCTAATGTTTCCAATGCCAAGTCCGCGTTTAGCGATTTCCGGTCCAGACATAGTGATCAGATCGAATCCGGAAAGGCGAAACTCAATGGGCTCAACCAGAAGTATGGAATCACGGAACGGATCAATAACACCCTAAACAGCAAGTTAGACAACGGGGGACAAGCTCCTCCCGTTCCCCCGCATCCAAACTGGAGTCATTCGACCACCAATTCTAGCTCGGATACTGCATCTCTAGCTCAGAGAAAGGCGCCTCCACCACCTCCGCCCCAGAAGAAGGCCCAGCTACGGTCGACGCCTGTCAATGCGGGATCACCAGCGCCGCCTCCACTCCCGCTCGGTACTAAACCCCGCTGACACCTGTGACGGGCTCTAATTCAACTTCTATACCTTCATATTGTAGATCAAACTTGTTGTGACTGGCGTTTTCAGCGTTTTGGATTATATACTCTCAACCACTTGTTCAACGCAATGCATTCTGTAAGGGGGTATCACGTGAAGGCAGCTCTGGCCCGTGAGTGGACGGAGCATTCATCCTCGGTTCAGTTGTTCCCCCATACTTTCCAGCAATACATCGGAGTTACGGAGCACAACAGTGAAGGCTGATCCTTAAAAATTGGGTCTTGGACAAGATCATGCAGCTTGACGCAGGCTGGAGCCACCTAAAGTCTAACGGCGAACGCCCCCCACGCAGGACGCGGAGATCAGTTGCGCCGCCGCGGTCCCGTTGGTGTTCCGTTGGTTTGGCGTCAAAGCGGAAGCTTCTCGCGTGAGGGTCATCAATACGTCAGCGTAGCTAGAGCTCTGCTAGCTAGCCCAAGTACTCCGTACCTCCTTCCGTAGATTGGAGGCGATGTCGCAGATTATCCTATCCGAGCGCAAGCGAACCGACTCGACCACCGAGCCCAAGATTTTGGCCATTCCGAAGGGACAAGGTTCACAGGCAGCGACGGTTCTGTGATTTGCAGTTGTTGGGGCTGGGCGGCCGAGGTCTGGATGGTTTGTTGGGAAAATGCAGTCGCGGCTCCACACGAAAATCGCAGCGAGTTACAGTATCAGCATTATTTCATCGCTTCTTGGTTCTCGTCTTTAAATTGATATTCTTGTCTCCAGTCGCCCGGCCAGGACGAGGTTACATTGGAGTCTTCTATTATTTCGCTTGGGCGTTCCTGATCACTTTGCCCGCGCCTTTTCGTCCCTGTCGCTTCAAGCTGCTTTTCGCCCTTCGCGAAGGTCTTTTTTTTTTTTTTTTTTTTTTTTTTTTTTTTTTTTTTTTTTTTTTTTTTTTTCCGTTTCAGACGAATTTTTTCTACTGACGCGGTCAATTGCATCAATTCGCAATGTACGATCTCGCCCTGGACACAGGGTCGGGCCCTGCAGCCGTGCGATTTGGCCTGCCTCCATCTTCGCTGCTCAAATTCCCACCGGACGAGCTCCCGGCCACCGTTCCTGCTCCCCAGCTTGACGAGCCGACATGGTACCAACCATTCAATATCCCCACCGGTCTCTATAACCAGCTGCTCGATGTTCGCGTGCCGATCACTATCGCTAGCGTCTACGCTGTTGCCGTCGTCATTATCAACCGCATCAACAAGAGCCGAGGCTACAAACCCTACGCTTTTAGCCAAACCAGGGCCTTCAAGACCTTCGTCATCCTGCACAATGTCTTTCTGGCCGTCTACTCCGCGTGGACTTTCGCCGGTATGGTCCGCGCATTCCGCAACACCTGGCCCTCCTGGGAGGAGAACGGTCTCGTCGGTGTTGTCGATGCGCTGTGCAAGTGCAACGGGCCTCGGGGCTACGGAAACGCTGCTATCTACGACACTACAGTGAACCAATGGTCGATCCAGAACCCTGAATACAGATTGGCCGAGGGTAGTGTACCAGACCCGTCAGATGTCGGCCGTTTGTGGAACCAGGGTCTGGCCTTCCTGGGCTGGATCTTCTATCTCTCCAAGTTCTACGAGGTTCTCGACACCGCGATCATTCTTGCCAAGGGCAAGAAGAGCTCGACTTTGCAGACCTACCACCACGCGGGTGCCATGATGTGTATGTGGGCTGGTATTCGCTATGTCGCCCCTCCGATCTGGATTTTCACTCTGGTCAACTCTGCGATCCACGCGATGATGGTAATGAACACTAAACTACGATCTTGAGAACGATTAGCTAACTAAATCAGTACACCTACTACACTCTGACGGCTCTCCGCATCCGCGTTCCAGGCATTATCAAGCGCTCTTTGACTACCATGCAAATCACCCAGTTCGTTATCGGATCGACAATGGCCGCTTCGTACCTGTTTGTCTACTACACTCTTCCGCCAACCCGCTTCATCCCTACAACGTCTGCCGTTGCGGAAGCCGCCGCCGCCACCGGTCTGTCCTGGATTAAGCAAGTTGCTCTCCGCGCAGCCGGTGCTGAAGGTATCGCCGAAAATGTGGGACACGCTGAAATCAACCCTGGCGCTCCTCGTGAGGTCGTACAGGCCGGGCCTATGGTTACCTGCATGGACACCTCCGGACAGGGATTCGCGATCTACCTCAATGTTGCCTACCTTTTGCCTCTGACCTACCTCTTCGCCCGCTTCTTCGTCCGCTCTTACCTGTACCGCAAGGAACCCGGTCCTCAGGCCACCCACATTCACGCTGCCGAGAAAGCTGGCTTGGATGCGCTGAAGGGAGTGCGACGTGAGATCCAGAAGGCCGCGGAGATGAGCGGAGAGACCAGCGAGACAACCGAGGACGAGGCCGCCACCAAGTCTCGCGCTAACCGACACCAAGTACAGGAGACCGCCGAGAACTCCCCCATTCGAACCCGCTCGAGCGCTGCCAAGAAGGCTCGCGCAGCTGAGAGTCAAGCCGAGTCCGAACAGGGATTCTCTACCGTCCCCGCCGGAAAGGGCGCCAAGCGAGCCAGCAAAGAGGAGACACAAACTGCCGGTGGTTCCGCTGAGGTCAAGACCTCGAACCCTTTTGGAGTTTTGGGCAACTCTAACGGCGGATTGAACTAAGCTTGGCTCGTTCAGCAGTCAGTCAGAAGTTTTGAGCACTACGAGTAATGACCTGGTCTTCCTGCGAGCTCGAATTGGCTTATCTTTATCCACCTCTATCCATACTCATATGGCCCAATTTTAACGGCAGCCATCCCAACCTACCCCTCAAGAAGTCTACGAGCTCAAGGAGTATGTTTGGAAACCCTCCAGGGACGAGTTGGGTCCTTGCCGGCCCGTCGCGCGATCGCGCGTGGGGCCTATGGCAGCATGATTTAACGTTTACGTGTCTTCATGCCTTTTCAATTTTGTACAAAAGCGTATCACTTTTTTTGCCGTTGTTTCTGTTCTGTATATATTTACCTGGTGTTTTGACGGAGTCTCTTCCGACTGGGCGGTCTTCCAACCGATAAAAGGATGTATCTTATCAATAGAAGGGTTGGGAATCAAAGGGCGATTTCTCATGAGTTTTATGTCTCTTGTATATCAGAGAATCGTTTCGTAGTGCTACATTGTTGCGTGGGAGACGCATCATGTGACGTTCCGCGCTCTCTTCCCAGTCTCGCGAGGCGACTCCAAACCCCTCATTCTCCCCACCGGACAATCTCCCAATTCGCCCGGTCTCCATAATTCATATATACCCCTGCTGCTCTTATGCCGGCCGGCGGGGGACAACATACCGACCTGCCAGATGAATGGAGGAAAATCTACATGTTCCCACGTTTATGCTTCGGTTTACCATAAACCATGCCACAGTGAGATGACCTGACCTCATAGCCCTCCACTTAGCCCTCGAAACTGACGATCGTCTTTGCATTCCAAGATGCGGAGGCTTGGTCGGTTAGTCTAAGCGGTGCTCAACCCGCTTCATCAAATCCTAGAACATAAATCGGCCGATTTCCAGCCGGACATGATGCAGGGTCAACAACTCACACTCTACCGTCCGAAGTTTCGACCATGGCGAGGGCCTTTCAATTGCTTCTCTTCCTGTTGGGAAGCTTCCAAACTCTGACAGCTGCTCAGAACGATTCCCTCTCCGAATGGCCTCTACATGACAATGGACTTAGCAAAGTCGTGCAATGGGACCACTACAGCTTCTACGTCAACGGCCAGCGGATATTCCTGTTCTCGGGTGAATTCCACTACTGGCGTATTCCTGTCCCGGCACTATGGCGAGACATCCTGGAGAAAATCAAAGCGATTGGTTTCACCGGTTTCGCGTTCTACTCTAGCTGGGCGTATCATGCACCCAACAACCAGACCGTCGACTTCTCGACCGGTGCCCGCGATATCACGCCCATTTACGACCTAGCTAAGGAGCTCGGAATGTACATCATTGTGCGACCCGGACCCTATGTCAATGCAGAAGCCAGTGCTGGCGGCTTCCCGCTTTGGCTCACGACTGGCGCATACGGGTCGACGCGGAATAATGACCCTAGATATACGGAGGCATGGACACCATACTTTGCTGAAGTGTCGGAGATCACGAGTCGGTATCAAGTTACCGACGGGCATTATACTCTCTGCTACCAGATTGAGAACGAATACGGGCAGCAGTGGGAAGGGGACCCCTATGACCGGAACCCTAATGAGACGGCTATTGCTTATATGGAACTTCTGCAAGAATCGGCTCGTGAAAATGGTATTACTGTTCCCTTGACCGGAAACGACCCTAATATGAGGACGAAATCTTGGGGAAGCGACTGGTCGGATGCTGGGGGCAACCTTGATACAGTGGGCTTGGACTCATACCCTTCTGTAAGTTCCAAGTTGATACATTACTGAAACCATCTAATTGTGCAGTGCTGGAGCTGCGATGTCAGTGTATGCACCGGGACGAACGGAGAATACGTGCCCTACAAGGTGCTCGACTACTACGACTATTTCCAGGAAGTCCAGCCGACGATGCCGTTCTTCATGCCCGAATTTCAAGGTGGATCGTACAACCCGTGGGACGGTCCTGAAGGCGGCTGCACTGAGGACACTGGTGCCGACTTTGCCAACTTGTTCTACAGGTGGAACATCGGTCAGCGAGTTACCGCGATGAGTCTATACATGATGTTTGGAGGAACGAACTGGGGCGGCCTCGCAGCGCCAGTGACCGCAAGTAGCTACGACTACTCCGCACCAATCTCGGAAGATCGCTCGATAGGATCCAAGTATCATGAGACCAAACTGATTGGATTGTTCACCCGGAGCGCGACGGATCTGACCAAGACTGATCGACTCGGAAACGGGACGCAATATACTGACAATGAAGCAGTCAGCGCAACTGAGCTGCGCAACCCGGATACTCACGCTGCCTTTTACTTGACCAATAATGTAGATACGACTGTAGGCTCGGCCGAGTCCTTCAAGCTGCACGTCGACACCTCTGAAGGAGCTCTTACCATCCCGAGGCACGGAAGCACCATTCGACTGAACGGTCATCAATCCAAGATCATCGTTACCGACTTCAGCCTTGGCTCTGAGACGCTTCTGTACTCTACAGCAGAGGTTCTCACTTACGAGGTCTTCGACAGTAAACCGACTCTTGTCCTCTGGGTGCCTACAGGAGAATCAGGCGAGTTTGCTATCAAGGGTGCGAAGTACGGTTCAGTCGCGACATGCTCAGGATGTTCCTCTATACAGTTCCACAGCGATGACGAGTCCTTGACTGTTGGTTTCACTCAGGGCAAAGGCTTGAGTGCCCTGGAAATTGACAACGGCGTGCGAGTGATTCTGCTGGACAGACAGACGGCGTATGACTTCTGGGCTCCCGCGTTGACGGACGACCCGCTTGTTCCAGAGGGCGAAAGTGGTAAGTATCTTCAACTCAGGCTTCTCCAGGAATATACTGATTGAAATAGTTTTTGTCAGCGGTCCCTACCTCGTCCGATCGGCTAGGCTGTCCGGGTCCACATTGGCACTACGAGGTGACTCCGAGGGCGAAACTACGCTCGAGGTCTTTGCACCCGAGAAGGTGGAAGAGGTTACATGGAACGGCGAGGCCGTGAAGGTGGCAAAGACTGAGTATGGCAGTCTCAAAGCCACTATTGCTGAGCCCCCGTCTGTTGAGCTACCGGCTTTGGGCGGTTGGAAAACCAGCGACAGCCTGCCGGAGAGAATCCCGGACTACGACGACTCCGGTGCGGCATGGGTTGGTAAGCGCTTCAATATACCATGAGAGAGACACGCCTATTGACCAAGGCCAGATGCGGATCATATGACAACCCCGAACCCCAACAAGCCAGCGACACTGCCCGTTCTCTATGCAGATGAATATGGTACGCGCTTATTAGATATTTAGAAGTGGCAGCAACTAATTGACCTCAGGATTCCACAACGGCGTGCGCCTATGGCGCGGATATTTCAACAGCACCGCCTCAGGCGTCTTTCTTAACGTTCAGGGCGGAGCCGCATTGTACGTTGCTCAAATCCTACCTAGCCCTAATTAGAAACACAGTCGGAACTAACGGGTCCTCAGCGGCTGGTCCGCCTGGCTGAACGGCCGCTTCATCGGCTCCCACCTCGGCGACGCATCAATCCAGCAAGCGAACGGCACCCTCACCTTCCCCGCCAATGCGACAACCACAGACGGCACGCCGAATGTCCTCCTAGTAGTCCACGACGACACAGGTCACGACCAGACAACGGGTGTCCTCAACCCGAGGGGTATCCTCGAGGCCCGTCTGCTCTCAAACGACGACGAAACACCCGAATTTACACACTGGCGCGTTGCCGGTGCTGCAGGCGGAGAGTCAGATCTCGACCCTGTGCGAGGCGTCTACAACGAAGACGGCCTCTACGCCGAGCGCGTTGGCTGGCACCTCCCCGGCTTTGATGACAGCGAGTGGAGCTCCGTCAACGGAACAGGAAGCTCTCTCTCCTTCACCGGCGCCACAGTGAAGTTCTTCCGCACTATAATCCCGCCTCTCTCAATTCCAGACGGTATCGACGTCTCAATCTCCTTCGTTTTCTCGACACCAGAGACAAACAGCACGTCCGCCGGGAACACATCTGCCTTCCGAGCCCAGCTTTTCGTCAACGGGTACCAGTACGGTCGGTATAACCCGTATGTCGGCAACCAGGTCGTGTACCCTGTTCCTCCCGGGATCTTGGATTACGCTGGTGAGAATACGATTGGTGTCGCGGTCTGGGCGCAGACAGAGGCTGGGGCGAAGTTGGAGGTTTATTGGAGGGTTAATTATGTTGTTAGGAGCTCGTTGGATGTGAAAAGCTTGGATGTCGATGGGTTGAGGCCTGAGTGGAGTGAGGAGAGGGAGAAGTTTGCGTAGGGTGTTGTGTACTTTGTTAGGTAAAGAGGAGGAGTGAGTGAGTGGGATGGGATATGATGTATTTGAGGTGAAAATGGAGATGTTCTTCTTTGTCTGAATGTGGGCTCGGAAATGGAAATAGTTATTCTGATTAATTCTCTCTCATCTGTTCCAAGCTAGACGCCTCGAACTTTGGTATCGAGCGAGACGAGGGATATGGTATTCTCCCCGTCCCCAGATGGCATATCGTCCCCGGTCTAACCATGAACCCTATGGTACCATAGCAGCCTGCGCCCTGTCAAACGAAGTACCAAGACTGTCTGCCTGCCCCCAGCATGAAACATAGAGCCCTCTGGGCATCTTTCAAGCAATCCAAGCTCCATCATACCTTCTATTGCCCTGGTATATCATATCACAGCCGGAGGAATACAGTAGGGCTTAGCACTGCGGAACCCTAACCCCGCTCAATCTTTCTTGATATAGCAAGTACTATGCTGAAGCAATAAAGACACCGAATGGATGCTCAATTTAAGTAGATATTTAAAGCACATCTAGGTTAATGGGATGGGCTTGAGATATGGAGATAAAGAGCAATGAAGAGGCTAGGGCCTGAGGGGCTGGACGCAAAAAAAAAATTGTTGATGAGATAGATAAATCGAACTAAACTGGACTTATGGTGAGATGGAGTCCCTTCAACAAACACTCTTGAACTCTCCTGAACAAAACCAAGAGCCATAGAAGTAGGAAAAAAAAAAAAACCTATCGCGATACCGAGAGCGCTAGGAATACTCCCGCCATACTCCCTCCAACCTAACCCCAGCGCCCCATATACCCAGAAAACAAGAAGCCACGCAATAAACTGAATAAAAAAGTAACCTGCACTGGACCCCGGGACAGGGCGTATCTTCCACAGCGACCACCAACAACAAAACCGATTCATTCAGCATGAATTGCGATGGACGCGCGGACTCCCCCGGCCGTCCTCATCGCGGCCTACCCTATGGCACCATAGCGACCGTCGGGAACCGCAACGTAGACGGGATCGATCACCAAGACCAGTATGCATTAAGGCTATTCCCAGCCTGAGCCTCATCCTCTCCGGGCCCCCAGTAGCAACACATGGTGATGAAAATAGCGCGGCATTTGGTTCTGAACTTGGACTTGGCTTTTGGTTCGGGGTGCGGCTGGACTTGCGCCGAGGCCGGTTGTCCTGCGGGCTGGTGGGTTTGAGTCTGGCTCTGGCTCTGGGTTGCAGTCACTGTCTGTGGTGCAGGTGCCGGCGCAGGAGCAGTAGCAGTAGCCGGAGCAGATTTTGACACCTGTTCTTGGTGAGCTTGAGCTTGAGCTTGAGCCTGAGGTTGCACCTGAGTTTGGGCTTGAGCTTGAGCCGGGGCCTGAGGCTTATCTTTATCTGGTACACAAGACATGTTAGCCTGATGCCATATGGTACCATCCCACTGGTGCTATATATACCACTCGGGTAACGAAAAGGAAAGATCGACTTACTCTCAAGCTTTGAACCGTGGCTGGCGTAGAAGCGAGCAGGCCCGGGCTGCGGAGGCAGAGTCTGGATATCCAAAGACCATGGATTTTCAGCTGGAGTAGGATGATGGTGCTGGTGGTGACCGTGGCCGTGGCCGTGACTATCGTAGTGCGAGGTAGAGTATCCAGAATAGTGGCTGTGGCCGCCAGAGTGATGTCCTCCACTGTGACTGTGGCCTCTGTCATAGCCTCCGCTGTCACCGCCGAAGTCGCACATGGCTTGATCTTGTTGATTAAAGGGTTGTTGGTAAGAAGATATGGTATGGTATGGTATGTTGGTAGAAGAGTAGGGAATGGCAGTTTGCGAGGTAGAAATAGTATGATACTGCTGGAGCTGGAGGGTAAGGGGGGAGAAGAAAAGAAATTTATAAGGGAAGAAGAGAAGAAGAGGAGAGACAAAGGGAGCACTGGGATAAGCTGTCCAGGACTCTTCACAACCCTGAGTGGATGACTGTACCAGTACCTAATTTGAAATCCGTCGAGTTCTGGACATGTATTTCACCACGAACCCCCCTATAGCATAAGAAGAAAGAACTTCAAAAGAAAGGGAAACAAAAGCAATATTCAAGTTCACTTGGAAAATTGGACCAGAGCCCATTCACCTCTAGACTAGCTCCCCTTAATGCCTATGGTACGTAACCTTGACCTATAGTACCGTTGGTAATAGCAAGTTTGATTACAAATATCCATTCAATTATTGTACCTAATGTTAAGAGATTGATATGGATATGAGTGGACGTGATGTGACTTCACCATCACATGGAAACAATGGGAAGCACCTCAGCTTCTCCAGGTATAGCTCCAGAAAAGACCATATGGTATGATACATTAAAGAGACAAGAAGCAGAACCCGAACAGCCCAGCCCAGCCCAGTAAAAGCACGAAGACGACGCTACAAGCACCATGGGATAATATTAGTAGTAGGCAAAAAGCAAAAGCCTCTAGCATTGGCCGCACCTACTGCGTAATATACCGGTAGAATCCATACCCCATACCTCCAAGAATGCCAAATATCAGCAGAGATATGAGTATCTTCCGAACAACCTTGCCAAAGCGAGTCCTGAAAAAGTACCTAATCAAAGCTCCCACTCGGGATTGAAACCGTGCTAGAGTGTGGGCTGGAGCTGTTTGTCCTGCTGGCCGCGGTGTCTCTGTCTGACTCGGCATTTGCCAGGCTGTGGCTCGCGGTTGTCGGTGGGATCGAGGGTTCGGTTTAGCTGTTGCTAGATACCATAGACTTGTTAGTTGGTTCTGAGAATTAATGTTCGAGTTGAGTTGTCTGCAGGTGCAGCAGGAGGAGGGATGGGAGTACAGGCTGACTTACTTCTTCTGCTCTGGCTCATGTAGGTAGAAGGCGGCGATAGGGGCCTTGAAGTTGGAGGAGAAAGATGGTAATGATGGTAATGATGATGATGAACATGATGATGGTGTTCCGAGGAGTGGCTGCTTGATGGATGATCTCCTCTACTGTGGTCACCGCCGCCATTGCCTCCTCCGCCGTCGCACATGGCTCAGGTTTGATTCTGTATGTGCTTGTTGACGAGGAGGATATGGTACCTCAACGAGAAAGAATGCTCGCTTGTTAGGGCGAGTGTGCTGGTAGAGCTGGAGTAGGGAAGAAGAAGAAAGGGAGGGAGATTACTGGAACAAGTCAGACTTTATACCACTATTTAAGGCAAACCAACTCTTAACTGGAGTTCAATGCCAATGACTCTTCCTGTCATGCGTCATATGCTTTATATATTGTAAAGTTCCGGGCATGCATTCCACGTGCCGTCCCAACCACCACGCAAGCAAAAAAAGAACCAGAACCAGAACCAGAACCAGGACCAAATTCAAATACAAAATTGGAAGGATTCCGAAAGAACAGACTAAATTTCCACCCAGAGCCTGACTACCCCCAAAGCTTCCAGTCCAGTCCCCTGCGTGCCAACACAAAATGCCATCCCATTAAAGGCTCAATGACATCTCAAACCTCTTAATAGAACCAGAAGCCCCAGACAAAAGCCACAGACATCACAAAACAAATACCAAGAGCGCCAGGGATACCCAACCCTCAAACTGATCTCTAACTTCCTCACCAACAAGCTGCACCTGCAGCGCACCATACCATACCATGGATCACTCACCCTAGCTACCAGTACCTGAGGCTTTTTGCCCGAGCACGGCCGGAAGCAGCAAAATAGGGCGCGGAGAGCGGCGCAGCAGCCGGGCCTGGGCTGGAAGCTGGCTTCAGCTTCTGGGCCGGATTGAGCTCGAGGGCGAACTCGAGTATGGCCTTGAGCTGTTGCACGAGAGAGACCTCGTTAGTACTAGTCATAGACTGTCATACCGTACCATATTATTCATTATTCGAGCCCGGATTGTCCCAAGTGTTGATGTCGTGGGATAAAGTGTGGTAAGGAAAGAAAAGCACAGCTTGGCTTACCCTTCCTGCTCTGGCTGTAGTTGGCAAAAGCTGGGGACTGGTGATGGTGACTGTGACTGTGGTGACAGTGACTGTACGAGTGCGAGCCTGGGAGTGGCGATGGCTGTGGCTGCCGGAGTGGTTGCCTCCGCCGCGTCGCACATGGCTTGGTCTTGTTGGTTATGGAAGGAGACTGTTCGAGAATGTACCTGTAGGTACCGTAGGGTAGGGCACGTCCGTTTGCTTTGGCCCGTCTGATATACTGGTAAAGTTGGAGTAGGAAAGAGAAGGAGAGATGAAGAGAGTGGGCTCTGCAAGAATCTTCTATAGCTCTTTCAAATTGAGTCGATGACTCTTCTGTCATGAGGGGCTATGGGTACCATAAAGTTCCGGACGTGTTGTCCGCCACGAACACTCCCTACCATCCCAGTACAGAGCATCACACATCCGTGCCCTTCTAACCGGCCACGCACGCAGAAGAAACCCAAAAGAAAAACTAAAACCATAAGGTTTCAACCAGAGTCCAATCACCTGCCAAGATAAAAGTATGGTATTCTCTATCTCTAACACTCCATGACGTCTTTGCACCTTAGGTAAGATATCCCAAGCTCGGGCAAGCACAAACATTGGAAGAAAGGAAGGATGGACTCAAATAAATCGGCAGTTTATCACATCCCGACTCTGCACTACAACTACCCTGACGATTTTGATCTTGCAATACACACAAGCAAGGCTATTGCAGCGTCGAGGAGGAACAGGCCGAGAAAACAATCACAGACTGCGCCACAGGGGATTTTTTTGTCGTCGCTGTCGTCGCCGTCGTCTGAGGATGAGGGTGTCGCTACGATGCGCTGGGCTGTAGCTGCTTAGGTAGGGACACAAGTGTTGGCAGTCTGCTCAGGGTGGTGGATCTGGAAGTTATGAATGACTTACCTCTGCTTTGCCTAGACTGCCTAGGTAACGGAGTCGAGGTTGAGGTCTCTGGAGTTGAAGCCGAAGCCGAAGCCGAAGCCGCAGGCCACGGCGGAAGCGGAGGATCTTCTCTGGTTTCATATGGAGGCAGCTCTTCGGCTTCATACGGAGGCAGCGAGGAGACTGAGAGTGTAGCCTCAGGGGGTTTGGGGAGATCTCCCCTTCGATCACGAGGTCGCCTGAGCTATTATGAAGTCCTTGTTGGACTGACTGGAGTCCATAAGACTCATGTTGGTTGATGTGGATGCGTGAGATAGGGCTAGGTATGGTATGGTAGATTGGAGGCACTTGCACTTGCACCTGCGCTTGCACTTGCGGAAAAGGAAGATAGAAAATGAAAAATAAAAATATTCCAAGGCCCGTACCGTAGGCTTATAAGCAGAAGCAGAACAGAGCATGAAGAATAACCTTCCGCAAGGTACGATTCTTCATGGGATGTACCATATGATATGGTACATAGATAGATTTTGCCCTGAAAATGCATCCCGGCCACGGTATTGAATCCCAGGACCCTAAACCTACACCTAAACTGCCATGACGCATTGTCCAGTGCACAGCCCCAAGCTCACGAAAAAGCAGAACCACAATCGCCTGCCAAGTCAAGCATCAGAACAACCGTACGTGCTAAGCAAATCTCAAATCCAAATTCCCAACCATCCATAACTACACCATCCCATCAGCACAAACCTTATACACCCGCTGGAGCACCCCCAGTCCCAATCCCACCCGCCATCACCACCGCCATCGCTTCCTTCTACTTCTCAAAGACCCTCAAGCCCTGAACAACCAGGTCAACCATCCGCTCAGCCTCTTTCTTATCGCCGTTCACACCCGCTATATACAGCCCATAGATTGTCACCCCAATCGCCCCGGCGATACAGAGCAATATGCCAAAGAAAATGACAAAGCCCCACACACCGTTCCAGTTAACTGCAGTTGAAGCAGGAGGTCCGCGTGCAGAAGAACGAGCGGAATGTGCTGCAGGAGCGGGAGATTTTGGCTGTGATAGTCAGTTAGGGATGGTTGGAGCAGGGAGGGAAAGGTACAGCTTAGCTGCAAGGGAAACCTGTTTATAGTGACCCGAAGACGTAGATATAGGAGCGATGGGCCGGGAAATAGTAGACGAAATGAAAGGCTGCTGTTCTTCTGCGTTGTCTTCGATATGAAAACGCGAGGGGGTCTGGGTGTATGTGGGCCACCGTGACGCGCAAGGATGGGAATCGGGGATGTCGTCCATTTCGAAAATCACGTCCCGCTGAATTCGCTGCTGGATTTTGATTTTGTTGTGTACATTGAATTGTGCCTGGTCTTTGCTGGATGGGAAAGTACGATAGGCTTGGTGTAATAAGGTTGGTTAAGTTTCTTGATCGGATACCGTAGATGGAAAGGTCGATAGATGCAGGCCGGGTGGAGGGTTGCACTTTGATCTATAAGGCAAGAGGAAAGTGATGCAGGATAAGGTTCGATGCCTAGGGAAAGGAAGCGGGAATATGAGCTCTGCTAAAATGCACCGTCATCGTCTCTGGATCCCGGCACATTACGAGGTAAGTGGAAATGACTCAAACAGGGCTGTGCTTTTGCTTTACTTTCTACCATACCTAGGTAGGTACCCAGAGCCAAGACCGCTGCTACTTGCAATTATCGAAACAAACTACTGCTGAGCATTATCTCGCCTCGGACATGCGGAGATGATATCCTAAATAGGGACTGCTAAGTATGGGTTTGGACGTCTTTTTTCCCGCCCCGTGGGTGCCACACTCGAATAGTCTAGTAGAGTTACCACAGTCGAGTTGCTATCAAAGATTGCAATAACATCATAGTTTTTCTACTGAAGAAACAGAGGTACATGAGGGGGTAATGGGAAGAACGGGCAGAACGAGTAGAGGTCACCAGGTCGTTTCTAATGAGGAAGGGACTGCTTGGTCTGGTGGTCACAACTAGGTATCCCCTCAACCCTCTGCCTTAACCCTCTGCCTTCACCTCCACCTCTACCTCTACCTCCAGCCTCCTCACCATCAACCTGAGAATCCAATTCACCGTCCCCGCTCGCTGCTCAGCCTGCGCCAACAACGCCTCGCTTCTCCCTTGCAAGCCACCAAGGATTTCCCTCGTGCCTGCCAGCCCCCCCGCAGCTACAGTATCAGCAAGCGCCAGCTTCCGCAGCTCAGGAGACAGTCCCGGCAAGGTGCCGGCCTTGCTTTGCTGCATGATACTGAGCAGACGGCCGCGCTGCGGCATCTGGGGTGATCGCAACCCAAGGGCGTAGATGAGCGGGAGTGAGATCTTGCCGCTGTTTAGGTCTTCGACGAAGCCTTTTTGAGATGTGTACTGTTTGCGTGACGGCATTTGTTACCAAATATATAAGCAAAGAAAGAGGTAAGTGTGCTTACATCTGCGTCATGGAGATTAAGGTAGTCATCGCGCGCCTGGAAGAACCGGCCAACTACTTCCATTAGTGGTGTCATGTCAAGTTCGTTGTTAGCCGTTGCCTCGGAGCGCATCAGCTCGGCCATGAGGATGAAGAGGCCGCTGGTTTCTGATAACACGTACATGGTCAGCTTGATACCCATGATCTATAACAGTGATGGGAATGGGGAATGGAAAACATACTGCCGTCCACCATAGTAAAGTACTCTTCTATACTTGGCACCTTGGTCTGTTGGGCCCAATATAGGTCCATTCCCTGGCCAATATGTGCTTTTATAAGACGGGATGTAAAGATGATAACAGCAGCTGGGGACAGCTTTGCCACACTCTCCGTAGCTTTGCTTAGGAGCAAGTTAGCAGCATTAATTGTCTGGGCAATGCCAAAGACTGTATGTGTAGCTGGGAAGCCGCGCCGTAGTAATGATTTATCCTGTATATCATCCACCCTGTTCAATAGAGTTATTAGCCGATACTCATGTAGGGTGTAAAATACGCACATCAACGAGGAACTGTGCAGCAGCTCTGTGACTTCTTGAATGATCCTGAATGATGTCTCTGGGACCTGATACCAGACATTCAGGCCGTCAAGTGCTGTGTTCCTGAGCCCTTTTGATGGTAGGGACTTGAGATACACATAGGGCTCCATGGCAATCTATCTCCTATTTAGTGGTATTGCATTATTTGGTTCACTGTGCTTACCTCTTCAAATGCCATAATATCAGGCAGGGTCTCCCCTTCACAGTCACAGCTTGTTGGTGAGTCCCTCGTAGGTATAGGCATAATTGGATTGCTCAAGCCGTTGAACTTGAGTATTTCCTCTTGGTTTGCAGCGCGCAGTCCCGGGTACGCATCTTCAACGTGGTCATGATATCGCGCGGTAGTCATACTCCAAGCGAAATTCCCAGCTGTTACATGGACCAACATCTCAGCCCACATGCGTACCCTATCTGTTGTTCCAGGAAGAGTCAACTGCTGGTTCTTAATATCGCAGAACTTCTTTTCACGGGCTATAATCTCCTTCTTGACCATTCCCCTCGCAGTAACACAATCAACATTATACCATTTCATAAAAAGAAAGATACAGCTGACAATCTGCCCTGTACTGCCATTAGCCTTATAGTTCTCATGCTCCTTTTCCCAAGAAAAGTAGTCGTTAGCCAGGACCCAAGCGTCATAAGCTGCGCTTGTCATGGCAGAAGTTTGTTTTATCTCTTCATCTGTGCGGTAAAAGTTCATGGAGAAGCATAATAGGGCCATGGTCCATCTGTACAGTATTTAGCCTAAACTAAGTTTGCTTCATTTAGTAACTCACGGGCATCCAGCATCAACAGCCCGCCATGGGAGGTACTCGTCCAGAGTCTTGAAGTCAAGTTCCCGAATACCCACAAAGGCATTGGACATTTCCTTCCAAAGCTGGAGAATCTCCTGCCCGCGTTTCTTGTCGACGTCTAGTAGCTGCGTGGCCATTTTTGCCTGTAGCTGTCTTTTCGCATTATTTCTTGTCACAAGCCGTGCGGTGTTGTCTGCGTTGTCTTCGAGGCCTTCAATCAGCTGGTGGTTTGCTTCTCGGAGCTGTAGCAGTTAGTAAAGACATAGGTAAACCTAGCAACGCACTGACCTGTGCTTCAGACTTTTCCTCTGCATATTCAATGACTAGATTTACCAGTTAGCCCGCGTGCTCTTGCCAGTCAAATACAGATACCTACTATCATCATGCACGTATGCATACTCCACGATGTATGAAATCAGCTTAAGTCGGTTAGGAATTGCGTCGGTCGCACACAAGGCCACAAAGTTTCCCATGATTGGATTAATGCAGCCAACTGCATAGCTCTTAGTACTTCTGCTGCGGACAGCCCTTGCATGGGTATCTCCTTGTGAACTAAGGAGGTCGAGCTGGCACTGCCAGCAACCGGCATCAGCCAGGTGAGCGTCGGAGTGGATGTATGGGGTGAATCTGCAAAAGTATTCTTCGCCTTCATATGCTGCTGGTGGGACGGGGGTGGGTGGCATGGTGGCGGCTGGACGAGAGGACCTCTAGCCTAACGACAAAAGATGGTACGGACAGGTTGGTTGGTCAGAAACAGAAGGCTTTATGAATGGTCGCTGATGTATCGCACAGAGATAATCATTTGGCTTTTAAATGCAAGGTTCATCACAGCAGCTGACGAAAAATCCCGACCGAACTCCGACGCCGCGATGACTTGTATTCGTCCGGGGTTTTCCTTCATTGAAGTGGATAGAATAGTTTAGACGCATAATACGTACAACGGACTAGATTAGAACTCCGCCAATCCGCCGCTCTGTATATACTGCTTTTGACACCGCTCTCTTTAGATAGTATCTCAAGGCGTATCTCAAGGAGTATCTCAAGGAGTATCTCAAGGAGTATCTCAAGGCGCATTATACGGAGTATCTTAAGGAGTATTTTGTAATTATCTTAAAGAGAGACTTAGACGCAATGAATATTGAATGATCACCATCTCCTGTCCCCACGAATGCAAGCTAGCTGTAAAGTGGAAGCAAATACCTAACAAGGATTCTGTCAACAGAATAATCAAAAAACGGCAGGTTGACGGAATTATTCTATCAGTTCCCTGTAACTATGCAAGAGCTTACTCTTCAGATAAGTTATGTCCAACAGCCTGATAATAACTCCGCCGCCCGACCATTCTGAACCAGTACCTCATTCACATCGCCCTCCTTGTCACAACATGCATGCCGAAGGGTGTACTCCAAGACTACTGCACATGACGCTGCGGGATTCTAGAGCCCGCGAGGGTATATGAAGCCGCTTCTGCACCCATTATGTTACTTTTAGTGGCCGCGGCGCAACTGGAGAGGACTCTGTCTACATTATACATTTCCCGTACGCTGTGCAAGATGAACATTTCTTTTTACTTTGAGCTGCTTATGACGACAGGTCTGGTGCGCCAAAAAATCTCTCCCTGGTAACGCAGGCAGTGTGAGCTAATATCCTCAGATCTGGCTATTATCTAAAGCTGTCTACAATATATGGTTTCATCCATTAAGATCCTTTCCTGGGCCGTGGTATAGCAAAGCATCAAGACTCTGGTACGTACTTAAGGTTATCCAGGGAGGCCATAAATTCGCGATCCAGGAGCTCCACGACAGATACGGGCTCGTCGTGCGGATCGCGCCAGATGAGCTCTCGTATATTGACCCTGAAGCATGGAATGACATATATGGTACAAATATCTTCTCGATAGCTTTTAAGGGCTGCTAACAATCATTTATAGGCAGTGCTGCCCATCACAATGGGCCGGCAACGCTGGAAAAAGACCAAGACTTCTTCGCAACCGTTTTTGGTGACTCGGATACCCTTGTAAGCAAGTCAACCACATGAAACTTGATTTACTAAATCAGGTCAGGCCAGCGCCAGCAGCGGGAGATACAAAGCGCAGAAAAACAACGCAGTCCGAGGCTTCTCACATACCCAACTGCTTCAGAAAGAAAACGACATGATATCTAGCATAACGCCCTTTGTCAACCGTCTCCAACGCCATCTCGGGCGGAAACGTGCTGGCACGATAGATATCGATGCCTGGCTCGGGAACCTGGTCCTGGATCTGCATGTGAACCTCACTGTTGGGCACAAGTTCCACGCAGTCGAGCAAGGACCTTTGGCCCATCCTCTGGTTAAGGTTATGCATAGAGTGACAACTGTACTCCAGTTCTCCACGCAGCTCCTGTATCTGCCCCTGTCGAGGGCCTCCCTCTCAGGCTTACGGATCTTTCCCCGTTGGGATCTGTTCTCTGTGTTTAGTAGTATGCCTCCCCTAGGCCCAGCCATTACTGATCGCCTGGCGCGCATGGATGCTGGTGAGGATGAGGATGGGGATGAGCATACGGACTTTGGTAAGCCCTTACCCTCATACCCAAATTAGCAATATATTAACCCATACAGTCCACCATATGGCCACTGACCGAAAAGATGGCGCAATCTCTCCAGAGACCATAAAACGCAATGCTTTCATTGTTATCCTGAGCGGCATTGAAACACTCCCAGACTATATCAGCTCTGTGCTTTTCTTCACTCTCTCCAACCCCGGGTGCTTTGATAAACTCCAAGCTGAGATCCGATCCAAATTTATAGCCAGCCACGAAATTTCTGCTACAAGTGTACAGGGCCTTAAATTCCTCAAGGCCTGTATGCATGAGAGCCTCCGGCTTGCTCCGCCCTTTGTTGGCACGTTACCTCGACATGTGCCTCGCTTGGGAGCGTTGATCTGCGGCGCTTTTGTGGCCGGGGGTACAACAGTGGGCATCCATAACTGGTCAATTACGCACAGTAAGCGGTTTTGGAAAGAGCCGGATATTTTTCGGCCAGAGCGGTGGATGGTCTCGGAAGATTCTCTGTATAAAGATGATCTGCGCGAGGCGTTTCATCCGTTTGGATACGGACCGCGGACCTGTGTTGCAAAAAAGTAAGTCGATATCGGACACCTCGGAACATGTGCTACTTGCTAATCATCGGGATAGCCTTGTGATTATTGAAGCCAGTCTGATCCTCGCGCGGATCTTGTACGATTTTGATTTACAGCTTCACCCTAGTAGTCAGAACTGGTCGGAGAGGATGGGCCACCTGGTTCCTAATAAGGGACCTTTGTTTGTCAATATCAAATCTGCTGATCAGCGTGGTTCAGCAACAGGCCAGCTAGACTGAGTAGTGCTTCTTGCAGAGTGTTTGGTCTTTTTGAAAGGGTGCTGTGATGCTTTTCGGTCTTCCAGTCATAATACATGGAGGATAGAGATTTTATACTCTCCACCTGGATTGTCCAATGTACATGTTACCAGGAATCAAGCCTTGATACTCTAATACACGCGCCTTTAAGAGTATCACTTACATGTTTCGAGGGTTCTGTCACGGGCTACCAGACGACCTCAGGTTGACTAACGTAATTCCCGGCCGTTTCGCCCACCTTAAAGTACTTAGCGAACTTATGCCTGAATAGTGAGCTGCAATTTGGCTAATGCTTATGCCAAGAACTCTGAATGCATTTACTGGGGCGTGTGGTAATTGACTGTTCATGGAGTGACAAACAGTGGCGAGAGCGTGTATCTCTGCCATGTATAATGATAGAAGCCAAGGTGTGACATCAGTAACGCGAACATGGGTAATGTCATCCAAGTAGCCTTGTACGGCCATATTGTTGCTCTTGGCCGGAACCACGGTGATGGCTGGGATAAGTATTTCATGGCTGAAGTAGACGGGGAGGCTTCTTGGCTCCTGTCGTGACCCGTCCGAGGGCTTGCACAACACGGAAGATGAAGCCTAGGGAGGCAAAGGGGTTCAAGAGTGACTCCCGACATCCGGAACTGTCGGAAACAATATACCCGGCAGTTCTCTACAGGGCCGACAGTCTACCGACGGAGTTTCTTGCGCGGTTCTCTTACATATCCGTTTTACAAGGAAATAATCCCCCGTAAGCCGGATTATGCCTATATTCCGATGGGAACACCGGACTTTTCTGGAGGATGCCGTGCTTGTCAGATATATATCTCGCTTAGGTAGGATGTGTAGTGGGTACATCTAGTATTACATATCATCTTGCTGGCTCGACTTTAAGGCCATATCCAGAAACTAAGACAAAGCAACAATGGACGTCGCACTGGATGGGACTGGCCCAACCAGCTTCCTGTCTTCATTGCTCACTTCTTATGGCCTGCTTGGCGCTCTTGCTACGGGACTGGCCATTTATAGTGCCTCGCTTGCGACCTATCGTCTCTTCTTCCACCCACTGGCTGGCTTTCCGGGACCCAGGCTTGCTGCTGCCACTGGGTGGTATGAGTCCTACTACGACCTGGTGAAAGGCGGCAAGTATATCCACAAGATAGAGGAGATGCACAAGCTATATGGCCCTATCCTTCGAATTAATCCACATGAGATTGTGGTCAACGACCCAGACTTCTACAATACTGTATATGTGACGGCCAATACACGCCGTACAGAAACTTGGCCACTATACCAGGGTGTTGGCATCGGCAGTACGTAGTCCAATGCTCCTCGGTTCAAGGATATTTGCCGGTATTGGTATAACTGACGTGACGTTTGGAAGGCACCTTCACCTCGACTCCAAACCACGAGCTGCACCGTCTCCGACGCAAGCCATTTGAATCATTTTTCTCACGTGCCGGTATTGACCGGACCGAGTCAATCATTATCGAGGAAGCAAAGCTGATGGATAACCGCTTGCAAAGCCTTAAAGGCTCCAGCCATGTTATCCAGCTTATGCATGTCTTCTCAGCGTTCACCGTTGATGTGATTCAATATATCTGCTCGGAGAAATCCCCCGAATTGATGAACCGACCAGAATTTGGGAAAACCTGGATTGACATGGTCGAGACCGCCCTCAAGAATTCTCATCTCTTGATTAGCTTTCCTCAACTGGTTCAGTTAGTGATCCGAGTACTGACAGTGTCAGCCCCTGCTAAATCCCATCCAGTATAGGCCGGATGACCCCAACCAAGCTTCTACGGCATTTGTCGCACGCGGTAGCAACGTCGGCCGACTTGTACTCGCACGGGATCAACCACATTGTCGAGGTAAAACGCGCCAAGCTCAGCGATGGAGAAGTCCGGCAGAGCACAAAAGGCTCTGTATTTCGACACGTCCTCTCCGGCGGAATGCCCGAGTCCGAATGCGATACTCATCGCCTAGGTGAAGAAGCCATGGTTTTCTTGGTTGCGAGCACCAATACCGTTTCTCGGACTCTGAACGTGGTGTGCTACTACATGCTGAGATATCCGCACATGAGGGATCGCCTGGGTGAGGAGCTGCGGGATGTCATGGCTGGATACCCCAATAACGCTAATTTGCCCACATGGCGGGAGCTGGAGAGACTGCCATACTTGCATGCCGTCTATAAAGAGGGACTCAGGTATATTATACCACATTCCATCATCATACTTTCCACGTCGTCCAGTCATTACGAGCCACAGAACAATGGTTGTTTATCGCTAACGCAAGCGAAATTGACACTGCAGGTTAAGTTGCGGCGTCATGCGCCGGATTCCTCGTGTCTCGCCCGATGTTCCGCTGCATTACAAACAGTGGACCATTCCCGCCGGTACACCTGTAGGCATGGCCGCCTATACCCTCCACAGGGACCCGGAGACCTATCCAGACCCGTTTAGCTTTATTCCGGAGCGCTGGCTGGGCGAATACAACCCCAACATGGACAGGAACTGGGTCCCATATACCCGAGGGTCCAGAGACTGCTTGGGAATTAAGTAAGAAATGCCCCCTGTTCTCACGCGGACTTTTTTTTCTCGTCACGAGAGGGTGACCTTGATGAAAGGCTCAAGGAGAATCAAGTTGCTGACGTAAGGTTTACACAGTCTTGCCACTGCGGAGCTGCACTGGGTCTTGGCTGTTCTCTTTCGGCCAGATGCGCCGAGGCTGGAGTTGTTCCAGACAGAAGAGGAGGATATTGTAGGGTTTGATGATTATGTGGCTCCGTTACCTAGGCTAGATAGCAAGGGGACCAGGGTTAAGGTCTGCTAGAGTTGCGTAGATAACGAGACCTGAATGGGGTATCGGGTATGGGTTAAGGACAACCACGAACGATGGTAGGATGGGTTTTTAGTTTTGCTGGATTGCTGTAACGTCCCTAGCCATCGTTCCTATATAGTTCCAGTACAGCGAAGCCTAGTGTCTTGCATAGTGCCTTTTTGGTCAAGTTAGGGGGTATACTAGAAAGCTGGCTAAGGCCCCTTGCAATTGCCTGTTGCCTAGGGTATAAAGACGCAGACTATTATGATATTTTATTTACTATAGTAGAGTTTATTGTATCTGATTAGATAGCTAAGGAAGCATTTTATATCTGCTAGCTTGCTATTATACTGGGCATCTAGAATAACTTGAAGCTATCAAACGTAGGCTTCGGCATGGCTGTGGTCACCATGGTTAGCCATTACTATAACCGCGCAGTACCCAGAATGGCTTGTGCAGGGCTTTCTATGTTGGACAACAAGACCGACAACATTGATGTCTGGTGAAAGGGGCCAGAAGTCTGGACAAGAGGGTTCAGGTGCATAAATTCACGAGATGTTAACAAGGTCAAGGCTCTTGAGGTTGCACTCCCTGAGACTGCAGCCAGGGGTACGGTAGTGGCTGAGTTGAAATCACGCAGCGCCGCAAATCTGGCTATGGTTATTCTTAAAAGAGCGATGGGAATATCAGCATGGTGTTGCAGCCAACAATAATCCCTATTTATTCTACCAATCAGCAATCTGGCAATCGGTGGAAGTTTGAAGACTAGTTCCAACGCGAACAATGAGCAAATCACCCTAGTTGCCCAGTCATGAGTGATTAGGGTGAGCGTCACGCGACACTCACGCCCACCACTCACCCACTCACCCACTCACCTCACTCACCTCACTCACTGCGGTCGCGCGACTTCAGGGCGGCACTGCTCACCTACTAGAACAAGAAGGGTAATGATCTTGGCCCTCGTAGTTTTCTGCTCGGTAGGGTCCTCTCCACAAGCATAACCGCAATAACAGTAATAACAACATGAACAAAAACTTTCTGGATATATCTCCCCTTCCACAGTGCGCTATCCCCTTTAGATGACTTCCATCTCAAGGCAAGTCATAACCCAATCCGTGACAAGCTCTACTAAGAACCCACTCCGCAGCCATAGCAAGCAAAGTAAGTGGTGCAAGGAGCACAGTGAGCAGGAACATGCTCGCAGTGCAGAGCGGTTCACGTACCGGCTTGGCCATTTTCCAGAGCGCCTTGCCAAGAGCCAGTACACCAACAACCACAGTGACGAGGAGCATGGGTGCGATGAAGATGACAACCAGTATTGGCTCCCGTATGCTGTGGGCCCGTATGTGCTCCCATGCATCTCGGGCCCACTTGCCATAGGGCTTGGGGCTCTGGTTGTTGTCGGGGTTTGGCGCGGGTGTTTGCGTCTGGGTGCAGGTGTCTGGGTCGTTGTCTTGTTGGGTGGCTATGATAGAAGTTCCGGGTTAGTTAGTGTCATCTAATTTGATTATTGCCGTGTTGAATAGGTATAGGGGCTCGGAATTGATGAAAGGAAGGGGAGGCTTACTTTCGGGTGCTGTGGAGACTGGAAGCAGAGTCTGGGTTTCGCATTCAATGGGTGACAAGGGTTCAGTTGGCTGTTGGGATTCGGACGCTGGTCCGTATGGAGGGGGAGGCGATGGAGACCTCGAGCTGTAGGCCGGAAGGAGGCAGGGCTGCGGCATTTCCATGGGGTTGAAAACTTCAATGATGAAGTCGTTGGGTTGGTGGGGGCCGGGGCCGGAGCTGTGTCAGCGCATTATACCGCTGGGCCATAAAAACTAATTGGCTATGAAGCCTGTCCTTATATACCAACAAGCTGGAGTTGGAGGTCTGCAGGTGGGAATTCATAACCATGGTTTGTTTGTGGATGAATGAGGATGGATAGAGGTAGGTGGTTATGGATAAAGAAAAGGGAATAAATCAGGAAAAGGGAGGTTCTTATAGAAGAGAGTTCCAGTTGATGATCGGGAGCAAACGGACGCAGAAACCTTAGAAGTGAATGAATAGTGCATATAAGCATTCCATTCACTGGGCAAGCTCTGGCTCCATTCACTCCCGAGGTCTTCACCATGTTTTCCAAACCTAAAGCACTGCCTCATTACTCTTGCTAGCACTAATCCAGAGGCTATCTCTGTATACAAACAGGACCCGTTCACTCCGTGTCCTATCTACACCTACCACCCCGCGGCTTGCTGGTCCCTGAATAGGGTAAAGCTAACATGTTATTATAATGCCATCCAGCAGTAATAGTATCAACTTCTAGTGATAAAAAAGGTCATATATATGGTATTAATTAAGGTTATATAAGATTTATAAATATATACCGCTTTGATACATATGCACTTTTAGTAATACAAAAAGCTAGGATAGCTTATCAATATTATGGCTTTACTAAGGCCTTAAAAGTCCACGCATTTTACACTTAATCTAGGTAGTATATCCTTGCAGAGAATACATGCCTCTATCGGTCTACTGAGATTTAATGATCACTGAATTGATAAATTATAAAGAGAACTTCGATAATTTTGCTAGTAAACAGGTATAAAATACCAGGGTAGTAAACGCCCATACAGATTACTAAGGTAGATGCTATGGTACTGAGTAATGGAGGGGGGTGCAAACGAGGCACCTCGCACCTCTAAGAGGCACTCAACAACATCGCCCGGGATGGTATGATAGTCACATTCTAGAAAGATACTATAGTATGCTTTAGTTTAACAATGCCATGAATCTGAATAAGAAGCGCCCTGTAAAAAAAAAAAACATCCAATGACCAGCGAAAGTGGACTACTGCGGTGTCAAAACCCAGAACTATACCATATGGCCCTGGGGAATCCCGTTCTCGCCATGGTCAATACCATATGGTACCGGTACCTATGGTAGGTCGTATCCCCATGCATAACAGTAAGGAACACATAAAAAACAACAGCCCGGCCATCTACAGACAATCATCCAACCACTCCCAGATCGGCTGGGCTATCAACACAACAAGCGCGCCAACGGCAATAATCGGCGAGAAAACTAGGGCGAGCACAGAAATGGTCAGGGCGATCACCTTCTTGATTATCTTTCAGAGCGGCCGGCGAACGCGTTTAGCACCAGAGGCCACACCTTTAAACACGTGGCTAGAGGTCCCGCGGATTTTTTGCAGGATACGCTGGCCGCGGGCCCAGCGCCACGAGCGTTTGGGTTTGGCATTGAGGGTCAGGGACTCGGTGTCGCTGTTGCTGTTGCTGTGGCGGGCATTGTGGCTGCGTTGTTGGAGTGCTAAGATTAAGAGTTAGTTGGACAGGAAGGACGGAAAAGGCTAGTGCTGGGAAGAGGAAGGCTTACCATGAGGCACTGACTGGACTGGGATCTGAGTCTGTGCTTGGATCTCTGTAAGTGTACCGCGGGTAGGTTGTTTGGGTTCGAGTGCGGGTTCGTATGGAGGGGGAGGCGAGGTAGAGCGCATGTACTTCTGGTTGTGAACCGGAAGGGCGCATGGCTCGGGCATCTCAGGGAGGTTGGAAACTTCAATGATGAAGTCGTTGTTGGGTTGGTTGGAGCCAGGGGCAGAGATGAAGCTGAAGCTGAAGCTGGAGGTGGAGGTGGAGGTCTGGGAACTCATGGTTCTGGTTTATTTGTTGATAAGTATGTGTATGAGTATGTGTATGAGTATGAGTAGAAGGTAGGTAGGTATGGATGAAGGAAAAATATCTTGGAGGGAGAAGGAGATTCTTATTGAAGATAGTGAGAAGTTCAGGAGCAAATTAATCCAGAGAGAGTGAATGGGAAACATGCATAATATTGAATTCACCAGGTTAACCTCTGGCTCCATTCACTCTTCACCAAGGTAGGTATGCTTTCATTCTGCAAAGTTCTGGAGTCAATTCTGCCCTTATGCTCTGCCATGTTAGAGCCCAGTCTCACTGCCCTTAACTAATAACACCGAGCCAGATGCAAACTTAGGAAACAGACGGGGCTCATTCACTACATACACCTAGTAACCTTCTAAAAAGGTATAAGTATGCTCAAACAACGCCATTGATTTCCAGGAAAGGGTGCCCTGGAAAAACATCCAATAACCCGCAAAACGAGTATTAAGGTAGAAGCCAGAAGTATATCTACCAGGAAGCCTAAATACTTAATATAAGGAAGCGGAGATCCAAGCATAAATATGTATATATATGATATGTTCTTCGCCGGTGGCGGTTCGACTTCCCGTTTCAGATGCCGCCGCTTTTATAAGGGGCTTATGTATAGAACAGTCCTTGTTTGGTAATTATTTTAAGCACGCATTAAGTAGTCCCAGAACACGCACTAAGTAGTCTGAGAGTGCTCCTGGATCACGCTGAGGGTAATTCTGACTGCTCCGGGAGTGCTTCCCGAGCATAGCACTAAGTAAGCAACCATAATAAGATCTTAATAATAAAAAATCACGTGATATAATTATTATGCTATATAAGCTATTTAAACTATATCTAGCGTATAATTTAATATCTTAGAAAGCTTAAAACCACCTGTTTGGTAACTATAAGAGTTTGTGCTAGGGTCACATGACTTTCATAAATCTTTTTACCAAAAGACCACATAAACCGCAAGTTACCTTGCGGTTTCCCTAGAACCCATTAAGTAGCGCAACCGGGGCCTTGTAAGCCTCAGTGTAAGGCCCATGACATTGTACATAGCCCTTCCACAAGAACTTAGAGATATCCGCGGAGGATCCTCCGCGGATAGGCTAAGTTAGCACCCATGCTAACTTAGCGCGCACAGAGAATACCTGTCCTTTGCAAGGGAAGAGTTTTAATTACCAGTATTAATTTTATAATAAAGCTAGTTTCTGGAAAAAGGCTTTTAAACCCTTTTATTCTTATTTTTTTAGGTATATTATACCCTTTTATATTATTTATAAACCCCTTTTAAGGCCAAGAACCTTATAATTTTAATACTTATTAATATATTTAATTTATAAGGGGTAATTTACACCTATACCATGAACCTAGTTAACCTTGTGGTAACTAAAAATAATCTCTTATAAAACTATCCAGGAAGTACCTGTCCACCCCTTATAAGAAGGTTTATTTGCGGCTATTTATAAAGGCTTAATAAAACCTAATTTTAAAATTATTATATCTTTGCATAAGGGGGAGCTACCCTTTTCATAGCCACTTAAGGAACTATCTCTGGAAGAACTTCACAAGTAAGCAAGGTTATAAAAAAAAACTAGAATAAGTAAAGCTGGTTTAATAGCTTTATAAAAAATATATTATAAATAAGACTACTTACAGGCATGTATAAGAAGGGTTAGACTTTTTTTTATACCTTTAAAAAAAGAATTCTTATTTTATAATTACCTAGTAAAAAGAATTAGTATAGCACTAAAAGCTATGCAAATTACTATATATTTATAAGAAAAGTTTAGGCCTTTAAAGAAACTAATAGTTTCTTATAAGAAAAGGTCTTAAACTTTATAATACTTTATTTTAATTTAATACTGCAAGGTTTATAAAGTGTAAAGTCTAAAATATTAAAGAACCTAATATAAATAAACCTCCGCGAGTTTTTCCTTAAATAGTTAAAAAATCCTATAAATAGGTTACATACTGCGTGGAGTAAGGCTTTATATATAAGACTAGCTAAGAATAAATTAAACTATGTATACCTGTAATATTAAAGAGAATAATGGTTAAAGCTAGGAAAACAGGGAAATTAAATTAATATTATTTTTTTATAAATTTTTTTAAATCATACTTACCTGTAATAAAGCAAAAGGTCCGCGAACAGCTGTACTTCCTAAAAATACTTGTAAAATTAGTATTTCTTATTACCAAGCTTTAACCAAGCCTTTCTTTTATATTACAAGATTAGACTAGTACTAATCTGAAACCTGTAAACATAAATTTTAAATTAAATAACTCTTTGCAGGGCAAGAACAAGGGATCTTTGCAGAAAATAGGTAAATATAAGGTTAAAAGGCCTGCTTTTATAAAAAAATAAAATAAAAATAAAAGCCTTAGTGTTATTATTATAAAAAGATTAGGCATATTAAACTAGATTATTTATATCTTAAAAAAAAGGTAAAGAACAAAAAATAATATAAGAATCTTATAATAATAATTATAGTTACTAGTAAATAATCTTAGCTAAAAATAAATTAGGTTTTTATAAAATAAATATTCTTACCTGTAAAGATTACCTTACCTAGCAGGGTAGTTATAAATTATAAGGTGCTTGTAAATTATAAACGCGCAAGGTGCCTAGAAGAATATATTCTTAAGTATAATTATAAAAAGTATTATAGTACAGGCTTTATAAAAAGACCTGGAAAGGGATTAATTTATAATTTATATAAATAGGTTAGGTCCCTAGTAGCTCGGGCAAGTATAGCTTATAGCTATAACTATTAATAATAGTAATTCTTTATTAAAAATAAAGGTTCCTTACAAGAAGGTAAGGAGGATTTATAAAAAAAAGGGGCTATTTAGGCTAAATCCCTTGTAAAGAATCCTGGAAAGTTTACTAGCTCTCTTAAAGCAGGACCCCTTAGTAAGGAAGATCCTGGGTATAATTTATAAATATAAATTACAGGGGAGGAATCCTAAGATGTATAAAAGTACTTTATAGTTATAAAAATAATAGCATGTGCGGCAGGGCCTTTTATATAACTAGGAAAGGTTATATATTCTAGATTATTACTAGTTATAAATAAAAATTCTTGTAAAGTTATATAATAACTTATTTATAAGGTATTTTATAAAAAAATAAATCTTAGAGCTGGTTAAGTAAAGGTTCTTTTAGCTAAAGATATATAACTTTATTAAGAAGTACTATAAGTTATATAATATCTGCCAGGGTTTAAGGGTAATTTATAGCAAGTAATAAGGCTTACTTTAGCCTTTACTAGTACCCACGGAGCCCTGGGAGTAGATTAACATGGATTTTATTATAAACCTGCCTGCGAGTATTAAAACAGAAGATCTTAATAGCTTGCAGGAGGTATATAATACTATTCTAGTAGTAATAAATTAAATAAGTAAGATAGCTTACTTTATCCCCATAAGAAAGTTAATTAAGGGCCATGAATTAGCTTACCTAGTAATTTATAAGATATTTTAGTTACATGGCGTGCCTGTAAATATTATAATAAACCGTGGGAGTGTCTTTATAAAGGGGTTTTAGTTAGACTTTATATACTATATTTTAATAAAGCATTTAATAAGTACTGTATATTATTTATAAATAAATAACTAAATAAAATACTTAAATAATATTTTAAAGCAGTTCTTGCAAGGATATATTAACTTTTTATAAAATAATTAGGTTAATTATCTACCTTTTATAAAGTTTATATATAATAACTCGCGGCAGGTATTTATTTAGAATATATTATTTTATATAATATATAAAATAAATCCCAGGGTTATTATACTAAACTTGGAACTAGGGGATAAAATATCCTGTAAGGTGTTTAACTGGACAAGACACCTTCAGGAAATCCGCGAGGAGGCCAGGAAGGGTATTAAAGCTGCTTAATCCTTGCAGGTAAAGTATTATAATATAAAAAGGGTTGCAAGAACCTTTTAGGTTAGTAACTATATTTAAATTAATAATATAAATTAATCGCGGATAAGGCTAAACTAAAATTTAAATTAACTCCGGTCTAGTCCGCGAAGGATAATAAAGCAGATAGAATAAAATGCTTATTATATGGCTTTACTAGCTGGTCTTTATATATATAATATATTTTATATGTCCATGCTCCGCGAATATAAGGAGATAAAGAAAGTGAATACTCGTGAGTATTATAAAACCAGGTTTATAAATAAGAATAAAAAAAAGTATTATATAAAGAATATTCTAGGTCCAGGTGTTAAGAATCCTAAGTAGTTTTAAATAAAGTAATTAAAATATAAGGAGGTTATAAAAAAGCTAGTTAAAAACTTAAAGTACTTACAGGTGTATAAGGAGTATATAATAAGAAAAAAAATCTTATTTAAAATAAAAAAAATAAAAATAAGGTAAAAATATTTCTTATAAACCTAACTAACAGCATCCTTTCCTTTTAAACTAATACCTAACTATCCTTTATAAAAATTACCATCATACGCGTATGCCTTATGGGCATAGGAAATAAAGCCTATTATCCCTACGGGAGAAGGCTCTGCGGGTAAATTAACTAGTAACCATTTACTAAAACTTAAGCCTGTAGTACCTAACCAGACTACCTAATCTTATATAAAAAATAAAAAGTTAAGTAATATAAGTAATTATTATACTTCTTACTAATCCCCCTAGAGATATATTTTATAAATACAGGTTAGCCTTTACTAATCCTAGTAAATAAGTAATAGTACTTAGTATACTTATAGCTATAAAAAGATTTATTTCCGGCATGTGTTATAAAAATAGCCTTGCAAGTTTATACACGGTTTATAATTTAAATCCCACTGGCGTAGCTGTATTAATATACATGCCTATATACTAGGGTAAAAATTTATTATTTTTCTTAGCTAAATAGGGGCTTAGTACTGTCCCAAGGTGCAAGGCCAGGCAGGATTAAAGGGTTATTTATAAAAAAGGTTTCCTAATAAAATAATATATTTTTTAAATAGTTAATAAACTAAGCTATAGCCTAGTTATTAACTATTATTATACCTAAAGGTAAGGTATCCCAGGCCTTCCTGAAGAGTGGCCCACCTTAGGCGGGGGGTGTATTAACCACAAGGTGGCCGGGTAATTACAAGGTGTTAGTATATATATAAAAGAAGTATTAAAAATATTTATAATAGCTAGTAGCCATGTAATAATATTAAATAATATTATAGTTATATTTCCCCGGGTAACTATGCAAGAAAAAAGGGTATTTATTAAATTTAACCAGAGGTTAAGATATTACTAATTATTAGTACCCAGGCTAGCCTAAAGATTAAGGCCGCGAGCGGCCGCGGGCGGGGGCATAAGAAAGGCCGGGATTAGGGAAATAGTAATAGTAAAAGGTATTTTTAATAGCTTAAAAATTTATATATAAGTTAGTAATTACCTGCTTGCAAGGGCTATAAAAGTAAAGTAAGCGAGTGTAATATTAAAATATATTACTTAAAAGTACTTATAAAATCTTACTTACTAAAGCTAACAGGTGGCTAAGAGCTAGAAAAACCTTATATAATAATTTTAAAGTAAAAAATATATAATAAAAGGTAAGAAAAATATAAGGGTAAAGATACTAAAGTATATTACTTATAGGCACCTGGAAGACCTTATAAGCCATAGCTATAAAAGGGCTAAAAACCAGGAGAACCTTTTAAAAATAACCTAGAGATAATATGGGATAAATAATAATAAAAAATCTATAAAGAAATAGCCATACTTACAGAGTTCTTAAAGTGTATTATTAAAAAAAAAAGAAAGAAAAGGGAGAGAACAAGATGGTATTCTAGTATTAAGAATTAATATAAAAAAAATAACCCGGAATAATATTTCTCCTGCAGGTAATAATAAATATAGCTAGCAAGTACTATTATAAAAATTATAGCCTTTTAACCTTCTTACTAAACTTCTTAAATAATATATAAAGCAGGAGGGGGGCTGGAAGTACAGAATATCTAGCAGGATTTTTATAAGGTTTATAATATTAAAATAGCCTTTACCCTGCAGAGACCATGCTTGCGGAAGTATTATACTTAAAATATAAGAAAGTATATAAAAATAATTAAATATACTAAGGCACCTGTAATAATAATACATGTTTATAATTTATAAATCTTAATATATAAGAAAATAAATAATCTTGCAGGGCAAGGCCTGACGCTTTAAAAGAAAGTACTTATAAAAACTTAATATAATTAAAAAGAGCTCTTAAGGCCGTGTATAAAGGGTTATAAGGGCAGTAGTATATTAGGAAGTATACCTTTTTTTATTATATAGTAAAAATTTTTTTTTCTTGTAAAGGGTTTTTTTTAGGCTACCGCGGAGGTTTTTTAAGGGTGCTTTAGGATATTTAAGCTAGTTATAAAAACTATAAGAATATAAGCCTTAAGGGACCAAGGCTATAAAAGAGGGGGGTAGTTATAAGGCTTATAATATTATATATAGCCCTTTTATAAAAACTTAAAGATATCCGCGGAGGATCCTCCGTGAATAGGCTAAGTTAGCACCCATGCTAACTTAGCGTGTATAAAAAATACCTGTCCTTTATAAGGGAAGAGTTTTAATTACCAGTGTTAATTTTATAATAAAGCTAGTTTCTAAAAAAAGGCTTCTAAACCCTTTTATTCTTATCCCTTTAGGTGTATTACACCCTTTCACACTATTCGCAGACCCCTTCTAAGGCCAAGGACCTTATACTCAGGCATCACATGTCCACCAGGCCTTACAGTAACAGCCTGAAAATAATTAGGAAAGGAAATTTATAACTTAATTTCTTAAATTTATAAACATGGTAGTTAAACCTATTCCCTAATACCATTAGGCTACTTATTATAAAAATATATAATATAAGTATAACTATATTATTTATTTATATTAATAAAGTTCCTCCCTTCCCTGGCATACTCATTTTATCTTTTAATGGTATCTTTATTTAAAGATAATAAGAAGCGTGCTAAGTATTAAACATTATATAAAAATCACTATTATAATCCTAAAGGAAATAAAAAAAGACTTAGTGTAATTAAAAGAAAAACCATTTAAGGATACTAAGAAGGAATATTAAAAAATAATTAAGCTATTTATTAAGTATATAAGCTTATAAAGTATTATTAATAGTATATATATGCTAACCTAAAAGCTAGGTATATATAAAAAAAAGGACATGCCTAAAGACTTTTAGGTTAAGCAGGAATATCCTGCTTTAAGCCTTAAAAAATCAAAACCTTTTATTAGGTTTTATATTTATTTTTTAAACGGCAGGCTTAATAATAAGCCTATTATAAGATCTACTTTACTATTTACTTAAAGGTTTATTCCCGGGTCCTATAATGTCATAGGAAATAAAATTCCTAGTAATAATAGCCAGGATTTATATAGTATAAGAGTATATACCCACCATAATCTAACTAAATTTAACTATCCTAGTGGGTGAGTGTAAGGCCCATCACAACATATGTAGACTCCTCACAAATAACTTAGCCATATTCGCAAGATAACTGCGAATATGGGGATAAGTCAGCCTCGGGCTGACTTAGTCCATATAGGAGATATTATCTCCCTGCAAGCCCAGGACTCCTGGACTTTAGTATTGATTTATATTTCCTACAGGATTCCTGAAACCATCTATTGCAAGATTAATCTTTCCTTATTTAGGTGCATTATACCTTCTCATACTAGTCGCGAATCACCCTACAGGCCAAGGTCCTTGTAGTGAGTTTTATAAATAAACATAATGTGTGTGTTGGTAACATGGTGTGGATTAGACAAATCATTACAGAAGGTTCTTAACAAAGCCAGAAAACGCCATAAGTTTATTTACTCGTCATCAAAGCATTGGCTCCCTTAAAAGTGTCTACTATAGTGGCACCAGGATGCCATGTCCGAGTGCGTCTTAGTAAAAAGCTCGTGCGCACGTACTTTATTGTCACAGGAGACTTGAATTGCTTCTAACTTGCCATTGTATTAAGTAAAATTAGCCAAGGAGGGTATAAATACATTCATGACAAGTTACAGCCTGGCGATAATCTTTAAATAGGCCCGATCATTCCCAGCTTTCCGCTTGCGGCAAGCGCCGACTGTCCTGTCTTTATTGCTGGTGGCATTAGAATTACTAAATTTATTGCTTTAGCTTAGCACTGCCAGCGCTTAGGTACTTTATACCACCTATTTATATTATGAAAAGCTCAGACAATATCGCTCTAAAGCTTCTTTTAGCCAAGTTTGGCTCAGATATAACCATCTATGATAAATCCAGCGGCAACATCTTCAACACAAGAACTGTCCTAAGCAAGATCAATAATAAGACCCATGTATACTACTACGGGCCTCAGCGACTACAGAATGTTGTCTTAACAAAAGTAAATAGTCTTGGAATCAACCCAGTAAATCTCCATTTCAAAGCGTTCAAGGCTCTAATATCCAGAGACCAATTCACGGTGCAGCTAGCCGAGTCTAATATATCGCTAGACGTAGAGGAGAATCAGACTTTACTTAACATCCTGCGCGAGGCCGGTCTTGATATCCCATCTTCGTGCGAGGCAGGGAATTGTGGGACCTATCGGGTAGGAGTCAAACGGGAGGGAATTAACTATAAAGGGACAGGGCTGCTGGAGGCTGAAAAGTGCTCTGCGATGTTGAGTTGTGTCTCGCGTGGTGTTGGGAACATTGTATTGGAGCTGTAGAAAGTAGCAGGAGCTTCTTACAATTCAGTCCATGATGAAACCTTGAGACTGTCCTTACTAGGGCCAATTACCAGAAAGGACACACTTTACCTTCCTTACACCTACACTTAAACTTCACGGATTCCTTACTACTGCATCCCCACAAAGCGGTGTTGATAATGTTGAATCACGTAGTTAATTGATTTGTAATTATCGCGGCAAAGTGAAATAATTTCCATCTATAATTTTAAAACCTGCATAGTTGGGTGCTATTTGACCCTGCACAACTATCTCAATAACGTGCACATCCCTTAGCATGGTCATTTTATTCCAGCCACACACTCTTATGCTCTTACTACAGCATGACACAATGCATGTTGAGTCTAAGCATGAACCTAAGCCATCAAGCACCAGAATTAGCAATAGAACACGCACCAAACCTCGCCCACTTTTGCCTCCTAAGTGCCTGCCGTATAGACTTTGGCAATAGCATGAACAACAGCGCCCCCTTATAGGTAGACATTTTGGAGATTAATAGAGGTTGGTTCGACAAAGCGATTATGGGATAACAGTATCCTTGAGAATGGCGAGAGTTTGGAATAATGGCAGAAAGCGGTGTCATTTCGCGGAAAATTTTTGAAGAGACTAGGTGCATGTTGTTGGAAGGCGCACCAGAGACGGTACAATGTACCTAGACTTTACCAACTCTTCACCCGGGGTCTTCGCGCAGCTCTGCGCCTTAATGCATGTATGGTTCCGATGGTTCTGGTGGCGAGTGGCTTCTCCAAAATGCCAAGAATTATCGGCTCGACAAGTCGAGCACCAATCTCCTACTGAGTGGCGCCTTTTGATGCCGGCCGCGCGCTCCTTGACTGTACCATAATCTAGGCTGGAGCGGTGAAAGTCGATGATCAAGGCTCGATCCAATTCAGGATTCCACAAATATATGCTCTGGCCGGGGGTCTGGATGAATAACTTCCAGCCAACAAATTTCGGCTATTGATCTTGAAATTTCCAGTTGCATCTTCGGTTACCATCTAGGCTTGCCCATATTCTCACCACCCCAGGCCATGAGTAGCATGTAGCGGATCTCGCCTTCTCTATGCAGGAAATAATTATTTGCGAGGTTAAGTGCGCCAAGAAAAACAGGAACTACTGACGCTTGCGCCTTTCGGAGGACATGATAGACATCAGCTTAGCGGGATACTTCTTTCCAAAGTTTATGCGGCGGTTTGCATTCGACCATAGTAAGGAGGGTACATATCGCACCCTGATTAATTCTTTGCAGCTGCACTTGACCTAGCGAAAGACCTTGGCCGGAAAAGATAGTAGCCTCCCTTGCATGTAATATTGCTTTGAAATATGTGCTAGCATATCGTTATATAGAGAACTAAGTAATCGTAGAGCCATAATTGTAGAAGGAAATTGAGGCCCCGGATAACATGGTCTATCGAAAGGCATATCCTCATTTCATAAAATAAACTAATTTATCTCATAGTCAACGGGTAGACCTTCAGGGAAAAAAGAGTAGTTATGTGAGGCAAAAAGCTAGAGATTGGTCGCGGTATGAGGCAGAGAGTCTCCACCAATCTTAAGGGATTGTGTTGGATTGTGTTGCTCCAAGGATGCCACAGTGCACGCCCTTTATATTTCCTTGACGAACCTAGCACTTGGCTTAAGGGCTTCGAATTGAGGCCTTACAACCACCGTAGAAGATACTGGCTTCACCCTAACTGAAGCTGGCTGCTGAACTAGGAAGCAAAGGTCAGCTTTGCCTTCCTATTACGAGCGAGTCTGGGAAGCTCGAGCATTCTGAACCTCTAATGTCCAGCACGAATCTCAGATAATAGATGATCGCTGAGCTCTAGCTCTACAGAGACTGCAGCTCCAGGATCTGAGCGTAGGCTCCCAAGATTTCGCCTATCATTCGCACGACATTCCAATGAGCCTTTCCACTCAGTATCGTCGCCCAAATTCTGACGACTCGACTGCACAGGGCATTAGAAGATGAGTCCATTTCACCCCCGGCTTCTGCCTCCGTCGCCATGTCAACAATATAGGTATATAATCTCGACTCTTCCTCGTCATCAACAGTCCCTTCGGAGACGAGGGGTTGTATGGCCATCAACCACTTGCTGATGACAAAGGCACACTCCAGAGCACATAGCGAATGCTGAAGGGACCAGGAGAATGCTTGATTATGTGCGACGATATTGACTCCAATCTTGACTGGGATGCTTAGCGCATGAGCTGAGTAGAGCACTGCGCGGGTGAGTCTGCGGCTTCTCGCTAGAGGTGGGCTACGATACATTGACATCGCAATTTCATGTGGATCGTGGGTGGTTAGAGCGCGCCACGGGCCAAGATCCACGTTGAGTCGGATGTAGGCCATTCGGAGTAGAGCGGTTGAATTGAAGGATACGGGACCCAATGGGCTACCCGGGCCTAGGAAAGCTTCGGGATCATGAGTCCAGCCAAGCTGCCAATTCTTTAATGCTCGCTCAACTTCAGTCACATCTGCAGGGGGTAGCGTCTGGCCGTCTTGCAGTTTGCCCTTTGCTACTGTTCTCAAAATGTAGATATGCTGAATCAGAGCAAGAATCAGCGTATAACTGCCCAACGAAGAACAGTGCTGCTGAGACTCTTCTCTTTGTGCTGAAAATAGCGAGGCAAACATCGACTGGAAGTGGGGTTCGGCCTCATGGTTGCTTCGAGCTTGTTGCCATTCTTCATCGGTTACTGCTTCCCAATCTCTTTCGCGTGAAGGTAGGTGAATTTTGATCTCCGAGTTGAGAATCGGAGGCGGGATGTCATAAACAATTGTATGGAAATTGAGGAAACAAAATATGATAGCCACGGTCCGCCTAAAGCCTTCTTCTTGTATCCATATGTCCCATGTTGGGGTTGTAGGAGCTTGTGCCTCCAAAAGTTTCTCGGCTCTCAGGTAGTTGACCAAAACGTTCTGTATCCCGACTGCTTCGTCAAATATAGTTTCTGAACTCCCCCAGGTTGCCATCGCCATAAGAATAAGCAATGCCTGTGCAAGCGGAAGAGGGTCAAACTGATACATCTGTTCTCTCTGTGGACTTGTCTCTCGATAAGATATTTCGCTAGAAGGGAGCATATTCCCCGCAAACCCCGTTGGTCGCAGAGGCCTTGGTCGTGCTGTTTTAGCATGGAAGATTATATTGTGCCGCTGCTCCTTGCGTTGACGAAGTCGCTCTTGGCAAATTGCGAGAGCCGTTCGAAACAGCATAATAGCATTGCTGTTATCAAACGCTGAAATAGCACCAATGGTGGCCATTGATAAAATCAACTCGACTGGGCACTTCGCACTCGAAAATGTAGGGAGGTGTATAAAAGGCAGATGACGATGAAATCCTGCAAAGTAGGTCGTAATGTACCGGGTCATGGTATGGCGTGAAAGAAGAAAGAAGCTCTTGGGGGTAGTTGGCGCAAGAGTTTGAACCTCAATCAAGAGGCGGTCCCAGTGTCGTTGTGAAATCTTCTGAGGCTCTTTTCTATCTTTCGTAACATGAAAAGGCTCCGAGAAGGGCAATGTAGCTGTCAGTCTATCGAATAATTGAGGTTCCAAATCATATAGCCGATTTGATACAGAGGAGCTGCTGTCCGAGTCCTGCAATCGTGGTTGTAATCCGAGAGTAGGGAAGAGTGGAGATGAAGGCAGAGGCAAAAGATACTGATCATTAATCAAGCACGATAGACTACCGTATGTTCCAGATATATTTTCGAGAAATAAGTCGAAGTCACCAATGCTGTGGTCCTGTTGAGTAGATACCATGTCCGGTGTAACTGGTGGTATAGGTGGGAGCATGGCAGGCTGGGATGCTTCAGGATCGACTAAAACAGAGGGTTCTGGAATTGGCAAAATCTCGTGACAAGACGATGTGGGGTCTAGGGAAAGGCTGGTTGTCACATCCGGCAAAGCTCCATGATTTATTGCTCCTGTTAAGGATGTCGAGACGTTGTCTAGACGCTCAGGAAAGGCCCTGGAAATGGACGGGGACCTGTCACGGCCAGCGTGGTCTGCCTCACCATCACAGCAGGGCACCACATCATGTTCATGGGTCAGGCGAATGTGGCGAGCCAGAAGGTCTCTGTCAAGTGCTGTTAGCAGGACCCAGGTGTCTGTGGTTAGCAGGAGAGGAAAGCAGTTGATACCTTCGAGCAAAGCTGGCGGGGCAAACTATGCACCGGAAAGGCCTCTCCTTGGTATCTGAGTAAATCAGTTCCGTTGTATCCAAGCAGACAGGAAGACTCACGAAGTCTTTCATGCCGCTGTAAATGCTCCTTTCGATGAAACGTCTTGGTACAGAAATGGCAGCAAAACGCCCTTTCGCCCCCTGGATGGCGCGTTTTAGGATGAGCACTCTGTGCTTCCTCAGTTGATTCTACCCCTCTCTGCTTGACTAGGTCTGGTCGGCTCCGTTTTCGTGGAGGCATGTTGAAAGCGGGTGCAAAGGTGCGAGTATGGAGTTTGAGTCTGAGTTTTGAGTGAGTTCGAAGTCTAAGCTTAGTCATGATTGCTTGTGAAAGTGAAATTAGCGGCAGACAAGACATGTTAGACTGGTGTTCTGGCCAAGTCGGTTAAAATCCCTTTTTGCTATTTCAACCAACAAGATAGTGTAAGGTGACAGTAATATCAATACTTCTAGGCTTATACTGACTGGCAGGCTTTACTAGGCGAAAAGCTGAAGTTTTTCTCTGGTCAACAATCCTACTTCTAGGATTCTGCCGTCTCCTCGTTCAATCTCATTTTAGTCAGGCAGTGTCCTCCAATAGGAACACGGTGTACTTTCCGACTCTCAGGCTGTCAAAAGATGACCAAAATAGTAACTAATATTTTTACCGTTTGCTAAGCACTTGGAATGAAGACCGAGCGAGACCCCTGACACGAGCAGATCAAGAGGGCTCAAGGCTACGATCCTGCCGAAGATTGCGGCCTCCATATATTGACCACCATTGACCTTTTTTCCTTCTCGGCCTGTTTATTCCTGAAGTTTATTCTAGTTGTATCCATCGTTGGAACCTCCGCCAAGTGGTTAGTTATAACTAGTTATGTACCACTAAAGATGATGTCAGCCAGAGCTTTTCAGTCGTTCCGCTCACCCCGGCCGATCCAATCACCCACCAAAAAGTCATCGCCAGTTCAACGCGTAATTTTTTTAATCACTAACCATGCCATAAAAACCATGTTAACCTTGTTAAAATTTAGCTAAGTAAAAAAAAACGATTTAACTTATAATACAGGCCTTAAAAAGCATGAAATCCTGAGTATTTATTAAGTTATAAAGGTTCTTAGAATACCTTATTTAATACTTTGTAATTACATGAAGAGATATTAATTTAAGGCAAAATATTATAATTATATGTTTTAACTTTTTAAACATAAAAAGGCATTAATTAAATATATATTATTTAAAAATAATAAGGAGTTGCACCTAGGGTCTTGCATATATAATAAATAGCATATTTTCTTTTGCAAGTAAATTAATAAGCCCCCCAAGCTGCTTGGGAAAAATTAGGTTATTATCTTTATTTAACACCATAAAAGTATTAAAAGTTAATTCACACGCAAGTATAACTATTAGCGCGCCCTTTGCAAGGATTTAAGGTTATAAAGTAGTGGTTTAAGACCCTAAAGGCTTTGTACAAGGAGTAATATATATAAAATAAAAATATTTATAACTTTAATAAAACTAGCTTTGCTATTGGCCTAATTATAACCTTGCGGGTTATAATAAGGGCTAAGATGCCTGAAAAGCCTTACCTTATTTAGCCAGGCCAGCGCGAATAGGTTACCATGATTAAATATATTAGGTTAAAGGGATATATTATTCTACTATATAATCTTTAAAGAGAAGGTTTATATTTAAGGATAGTTTAAAGAACTAGGTCTCCTAGGTGACTAAAGGGTTAAAAGCATGAATAAATAAATTACTAATTAGATAACTCTTTAGTGGCTTTAAAAGTGCTTTATTCCTTATATAACTAAGTGTATAACTAAAAGTTATTAACTACTTATTCTAAATGCTTATGGGAGTTATTTAGCTTCTAAATTTAATAAGGCTTTTAGAGATAATAAGATTATTTATATTTATATTCCTGTATATTTATTACACCTGCTTTAGCCACTAGATATTAATTGCTTTAGGTTATTAAAGCAAGCTTATAAAGACCTAGTTAAAGTAAGAATATGCCTAGGCTTTTACTATATTAATAAATATGATTTTTTACAGGCCTATTTTAAAGCTTATAATAAGGTTTTTATTATTTAGTACGCCTAAAGTGGCTTTTACATAACAAGGATACTACCTTATAATCTTAAAGAGGTCCTAATGTAATTAAATTATTTAATATTTATCTTTATCCCCCCTTTTAATTATAAAGCTTTAATATTATTCTCTGCGCTTGTTATGCTTTATATAGTTTAACAGCTATATAAAAAAGCTTTTCTTATTAAAAAAATACTTGCTAGGCAGTCCTAAAGTCCTTTTAGCCCTTTTAAACATGCTTTAAATAAACTTATAAAAAATTACAAGCTAGCTATCTATAACACTGTATTTATGCTAAAGGAATTAAGTAATTTTTATATAAAAAGTTAAGTTTAAGCACTTAAAAAAGTAAATTAAAGCGCTAGATGGCCCCTGTACAGGGCCTTCAATTATAAGAAGCAAGGGACCTTATTTTATTAAGAAATAAGTAATTAAATTAGGAAGATGGTGGTGGTGAGGAAGCTAATTAAACTAACCCTGAAAACGTGCCCCACCAAAGAGTTCTGAATGTGGTTTCTCTTTCCTAATCTAGTTTAGTCGATCTTTCGACCACTGTGTATTTATTTCTCCATTATTCGCAGTTATTCAGAATGGTCAGGCCTCTCGATTTCTTCAGATCCTCCATATAAGCCTCCACTCAGCACTACTTATACTGAGTACACTCGAATTCGTCGCTGGTGGCGTTGACCTGGAGTAATAAATAAGGATGAGTCATAGATGATCGAAAGACCCCATGGTTTTCGTCCTCTGAGCGCGCCGCTGAAACGCAGATGTGGATACCACAGACCAATACACTGCTGAGGCACTGTCTACTTAGCTGAGTCATTTTCATATTCTGGACGATTCATCTCCTGCTTGAGCTGGCGGTTCAAATAAATTCCGCAACATCAGATTCAGTCGTAAACTCGGCAAGGCAGCAAATCCACATTTGCCGCTTAAATCATTTAGCACGCGCTGATATCGTAGCAGCAGATTGCGCCGGAAGTGAAACGTTACATCATCGATACTGGCAAGAAGTAGAGAATTCATGAAGGTACCAATGATCACAATGTTGCCTTTGCAGTCTATATACTGTGAGAATTTTAATCACTAGGTGGGTGGAAGGTTAATTGGAGGGGATAACCTACAACTCAGTCATAGTCTATTGGACACCTGCCCATCCATGACCTCGAGGACTTCAACCAGTGTCTCCAGATGCATGTTATCCGCCAGAGCACTAGTAGAGCTTAAGTCTGTCTGTCGAGCCGAAAGGCCCCGCTGTATGGATACTTGTGTTGCGTAGTATGCAAATATAACGGCATACGCTGAAAGACCGGTTAGATTGATAATTCTACCCGCACGTAACTTCCCCCTTGCTTTGACTCACAGTTTGAGTCCCGGCTTTCTGCTCTCCCGGATGTGAATATATGCCTATTTGACCACTCGGCCAATTCGGAGCGGTAGGATTCTGATGGACTCAAGGTGTTTTGACTGATGAGACTCGAGTCCGGCTTCAGGGAGTAAAAACCGTCCATTATATTAGAGAGAATCACGGTCAAATGGGACAAGCTAACGAATGATTGGGTTGACGAGGCGGAGGAGCCTTCCAGTACCCCCCATTCATTCATAAAGTCAGCAATAGTAAGGGGCATTACCCTGAATTGGTGGGACTGGATACGGCTGGGCCGTCCTAGCCAGTGGGCAAGCCTGCGTAATAGAAAATCAACAATTTTGTCGGATGCGGATCGATGGCACGTACCATTTGCCTTGCATATAAATCGTCCACCATAGAATTCTCCGAAGCTTTCTTTCAGACTCCAAGATATTCCATCCTTTCGGATCGACTTCGATGCCAATGTCTTGTGCAATTGCCACGAGCTATAGAGTAATCATCATCAGTCACCGTTGAGAGAGCAAGTTCATGCTTCACGAACCTGCGCAGTCGTCGCCCAGTACCTCGGATGATTGGGCTCCCTGATGATCATCGGCGACAGCTGCAAATAGAGTAACAATGCCTGCACAGTACGTAGCGTAGGTGTCCGTGTTTCGAGGCCTGTTGAGGAGAAAACAAACTTGGCCAATGAGTGTCGATCAATGGGGCCCTCACCTTGCAGTGTGTCGGAGTGGCTCCAGAAGGCTGCCGCAGCGGCGCACACTGCGGCAAGCAATGATGCAGGGATCAGGCCTTTCTGCAGGGCTTCTTCGAACGCCGAGCACGATTCGAGGATTGGTAATGTTGGATAATGAAGCGGTAGTATAGGTCTAGAAGCCTATAGCAATGGGACTTGACGATATTCTTCACGTGGGCTGTATCGTAGGCGCCAATATGTGCGTCTAAAAGAGCATCGGGAAAGATCTGTCCAGCAAGACTCTGTTAGCTCTACTTTGCCCCTCTTCATAGCTAAATAGGATAATAATGGATATTTACGTACCGTAAAGTACACAGAGTCAAACAGGTTCTCACCAAGTCGCCAGACACGGCAATTTCCCTTGCCAAAGCGATTCTCTCGATTGAACGGCAAATGCCGTAGCAAGTACAGATCCTGGTCGCTACTCGCGCCTGAATAGAGACAAGTTTGTCTAGGCATTAGGGTTGTTCTGAATGCTGTGCTTGTGGGTTCATCACCGTCCGTGCATTGCTTGAGACTAGTGATTGGAACGGGTGCGTCGGTAATGCAACAAGCTGTAGCGCGTGATTTTTAGCACGCAGGGGAAATTGTTTTCTGGAGTTTGACGATTCAAGGCCACTGACATCATTTTTACTCTGCCGCTTTTTGGCCCGCGGCTGTGAGGTGTACGTGCAAGTATTGCCTCTGTGTCGACAAAGCGTGCATTCAAGTTGCCCTGGGCATTGAATGCAGCCGATTCGCCGCCACCGACATGCGTCGCAACTAAGTAACCAGTTTTCTTTAGCGAAAAGCCCGTCCACATGGCGATGAGGGCTCCTTATTCTCCACTCACGGCTGCTGTTTCTTGGATCTGTAGGGCCGAGTATTAGCTGGAGCAGCTGAAGGAGCTCCTTGGTCTGCTGCCGACATTGGTTCCACAGATGTGTGTTCTGACCAAATGGCGTGGGCTTTAGACTTCAATGGCCGCGGGGGAACTGCGACAAGCTATTTATATTCTAGTATCGCCCGGGGAGGCCATAGGGTATGATTTATAATCCGAGTTGGCCCGCGGCCAACTCCGCCCGCGGCCGTCGAGAAATCAACCATGGCACAGCTGCTGTACAACCTCAAAAAAGTTGTCTGATACTATGTCTCCAACAGTGGTACGAAGCAGAATAAAACAGCTTACGTCTTTTCAAGTGTCTTCCCATTTGGCCAACCAGTAGGATATCCAAGCCATCATAGGGTCAAAGGATTGTTTTTCGCCGTCTCCTGCCACGACCGAAGAACAAATGTCACTCTCAATGATTATACAGTAGGACATCATACGTCCCAAGCAGCATCTGAAATGTGAGTCTTGAAACCGGTACAGTATTATCAAGACGGATCGGGATAAGAAAACAAAGACAAGGTTGCGTTGGTATGTTGATGGTTTGATAGAGATCAGGGTGCCACGCTACTCACTTTGAGACATTCAGCATAAATTGAGAAAATGCCATACCTATATGTATTCGAAAAATTTGATTAGAGACCCACACACTCCTCAATGTTCTGCGCGAGGCTGAGCTCGATATCCCATCTTCGTGTGCGGCTAGGATTATAGGATTTCTTGGGTGTGAGTCAAATAGGGCGAATCAACCATAGATGGACAGCGCTATCAGAGGCTTAAAAGTGCTCTGCCATGTTGAATTGCGGACCTCGTGGTGTTGGGAATATTATATTTGAGATGTATAATGGATCAGGAGGGATTTGGGCAAGTTTTAGTATAATTGATTAGATGAGAGCAACCATCTTCGCTAGGGCCACTGTTTACCTTACACTTACTCTTCACGAGTTCGTTACTAGCGCAGCCCCACAAAGAGGTGTCAAAAATGCTTAATCACGTGGCTGAACGATCTGTAATTATCATGGTGAGGTAAAATAAGTGCTATCTGCATATTTAAACCGATTAAAGCTGGGTGCTTTTTTACCCCTACGCAACTACCCCTACAGTGCTTATACCCATTAGCATGGACATTTCTCTCCAACCTTACCCGTCTACTCTTTCGCTACAGCATGGTGCAATGCGCATCCAGTCCGAGAATCAACCCAATCTAGCTGTTCCTCTCACATGGCAGCCCCAGGGTTTCCTTAGCAAAAACACTCAACGCGGTGCGATTGACATACTGGACAGCCTGACAGCGCCACCAGACAATGGCAACCCCAAAGCACCAAAAATCTGTACCAGAACACGCAACAAACCAAGTCCAACTTGCCTTGAAGACAAAATGGCGCCTCCTTAGCGCCTGCCTCATGAATTTTGGCAATGGCATGAACGACAGCGCCCCCGGTGCCTTGCTTCCTTACATCGAGGTCGACTATGAGATCGGATACGCCATCGTTTCTCTCATCTTCATAGCCAACGCCGTCGGCTTCCTCCTCGCGGCTCCGTTGAACCATACCATCAAGACAAAACTGGGCTATTCAAAGAGCCACGCATTATCCATGGGACTGATTACAGCAGGATACATAGCGATTGCAGTCCATCCGCCGTTTCCGGCTGTTGTGGTTGCGTTTCTTCTCCTAGGGTTTGGCATGGCCCTCAGCATCGCGATGAATAATGTCTTTTGTGCAAATCTGGCGTACGCGACTACAGCGCTGGGCTGCTTCTCCGGCGCGTATTGGATTGGTGGTGTTGTTTCGCCGTTGATTGCGACGGCGATGGTTTCGAGCAAGGTTCGCTGGAGTTTTTTTCTACGTTGTACCTTTGGCCCTCTCCATTTTGAACCTTCTCTTTTCGGCCTGGGCATTCGTTGATTGCGAGGAGAACATACCGGTAGTCTCACAGCAACAGCGGCCCCTCGACTCTTCGACGACGAGAGCAACAAGCACCGATACAGACAACCCACCTAGCAGCAGCCAGCTATCACTCCTCAAAACCTCTCTCAAAATACACACAACCCTCCTCGGCGCCCTCTTCATCTTCTCCTACCAAGGCGCTGAAGTCTCCATCTTTGGCTGGGTCGTCTCTTTCCTAATAACGTACCGCGACGGCAACCCTTCTCAAGTTGGCTACGTCAGCGCCGGCTTCTGGGCCGGCATAACCCTCGGTCGCTTCCTCCGCGTATACCCAGCAACCCGCATCGGCAACGAACTCGCCGTGGCCCTCATGGTCACTGGCAGCATCGCCTTCCAGCTCCTCACCTGGCTGGTGCCGAATATTATAGGGAAGCGGTGGCTATCGGAATACTGGGCTTGCTTTTAGGACCGATATTTCCTTGCTCGACGGTAGTTCTTGCGAGGCTGCTTCCACGGAAGATCCAGCTGGTTAGTCTGAGTTTTATCAGTGCGTTGGGGAGCTCGGGTGGTGCCGTGTTTCCCTTCCTTACGGGACTTCTGGCGCAGAGTCGGAGGACGATGGTCTTGCATCCGGTCTGTTTGTGTCTGTATGGTGTTATGCTTATGGGTTGGATTGCGCTACCGCGGGTCGGGAAGAGGTCGAAATAGTTCAAGGAAAAAGGGTTTGAAGTACATAAAGGGATGGATCCTACCTAGAGCTGTGTTGAATCAGAAATGATTACCTGCATAGTCTCACAACACAATAAGAAAAAAACAAAAAACTGGCAAACGTGCTTGTAAATCTGAAGTTTCTTCCTTCAGTTTCGGCTGAGGGGCGAGCCATTCCCTCTGAAAGATGCGAACCTGGTTCATTCGTATCCGATATGGGCAGGTTCAATATAAGCCGTTCACAAAGCCACTGTCTGAAGGGTAGATCGCACGCAGATGCACAAACTTGGTGCAAGCGACGGTGACTCGATAATGGAGGCGATGATATCATACACCGTGCTTGACATTCCGGGGCTCGTTGAGGAACCACCCCAGTCCTGTACTTACTCCAAAAAAAAAAAGGCCGGAAGGAAATTAAAACAGGAAAAGATACTGGATCAGGCTAGGGGAGCATTTACATGGCGGTATTATACTTCGTTAAGTTATTCCCGCCATGATTTGGGAACCAGTGCCGGCGACGCGGTTGGTTCAGCGTGCTGACGCAGATAACATATTGATTCCTTTTGAGGTGCAAGCCTTCAAGATTCCATTCGGACACCCCAAAAGAGATGAAAGTGATTTTTACATTTTTGAAATGCTGTCATATGTGATGTAGATACACTATGCGAGTTATGGCAGATAAAGCAAAAACCAAAAGGGTTCCTAATTCATCAAAGGAAAGGAAAGGAACATACTTATTTCGCTCCTGGCAAGTACACGCTCATCTCAAACCCGTTAGTAAATGGCAGAGTCATATTGCGGAACCCATTCTGGGTGTCTCGCAGGTACGCGAGTAAATCTGCGTAGCCTTTGGCACCCGAGATGGTATTATCAGTGAGCACCACCGCGCCGTGGCGAAGGTATGGCTGGATGGTCTTGAGAGTGGGGAGAGAGAGAGCAGACCAAACTAAATTACACATTCTCTTTTAGCACGCGCAGGCACATAAGAGTATATGTTAGACATAGAGAACTTACTATCAAGAAGGAGCAGATCAATCTGCGGCAGGCCTGTCTTAAGAGTTTCAAGCAGGTCTCCCTCGCGAAGGTCAATTTGCTCCGTCACGACTTCACCACACTCGGCCCAGTACTTCCGCGCAACCACAGCCTTCTCTGCCTCCTTCTCCGTCGCAACTACAACGCCCGGCTTGCCCGTGGCAGCCTTTGTCTGGGCAACAGCGAGGGCGAGGTAGATCGTGCTAACCCCAAAGCTTGTTCCAGCTTCAACGACGTTGGTGGCGCCCATCGCATTGATAAGCTGGTACAGAAACTGGCACTTATCCTCGTCAAGCGCGATGAACTTGTCGAGCATTAGTCGGTCAAAGGCAGACTTGGAATTTAGGCCGCCGACTTTGTCCTCCAGGTCGCCGAGGATTTCGGACGAGAAGACTTTGCCGTTGTCGGAGATGGCGGCCTCTTGTTCGAGGGAGATGCGGTGGAGCTTGGCCAGGAGTTGGAGAATATGCTCCGGGGCGTCAATTGGTGATGGGGTAGACATTTTGGATTCAGTAGAGGCTGGCTCGATAAAGCGATTGCGGGATAAGGTATTGGAAAAGAAAGACCAGATCCTTAAATCCTGGTAGAGAGCGGTGTTGTCATTCTGTGGAAAGTCTGAAGACGCCAAATGCAATGTCGCGAGAAGGCGCTCCAAAGAACCAGCGCAGCCTACGGATTACTAAAATCTCTAACCGGAGTTTGCACGCACCCCCGCGCCTTGGGTATGCATGCAACAGTCAGATGGTCCCCGTGGCGATCAGGCTTCCCCAAAATGCCAAGATTTCTTTAGTCTATGACATCTATGTACCTATCCACCACGGGTAAACATGCCGAGCACCAATCTATCAAGTTAGGCCTCGCAGTACCCTTCAAAGCGCCAAAGCCATGACAAATAATACAGTCCGATGCGGCATCTCATTCCCACTTAGAACACATTTGACCTTATTTCCTAACCCTAATTCCGAAAGTCTAATCATATTAATAATCAAAAGCCCAGAGTGCCATTGGCCATTGTGTGGCCACACTAGCTTTCTATTTGATAGTCTGCTCTTTTGTTCCCCGCAGTCTGGAGTTTGAGAATCGGACCTGATGTTTTCTCATGGGAATGAGAAGCCGCATCCAACTGTAATATGTACTACCATGTGCCGTCGGCTCCAGCTGATCTAGAAGGATCAGACAGCTAGCCCTTGTTCCTTGTAAGAGTAGTCTACGAGAATGTATTCTGTTGACTAGGCTCAAAGAGATCCGGAAGGCAAGAGGTGAGAATAAAACCAAGCACAGATTGGTCAAGTAAAACTTCTCGTTTTGATCATACTATCTAAATCAAGTATCATTAATCTACATCAACACTCCACGTGTCTTTCCATGAGTTGGGCAGCTCGAGTTTAGGATTCCCCAAATTGCCAAGACAGACACATGGATTTCCCCATCAGTATGCATGGATTTTCTTGTCCCCAACCCCTGGTTAGCCAGTGAGCGGCGACTGTCTCAAAGCTTTTACGACTTATGAAAAAAGCCATAGGGTTGTCAAACGGTGACTCATCGTGCCACATTAATTTGTAGATTGCCTGCATGCTGAGCTCATTGGAGGAACCGGTCAACACGCGGCCTCGGAAGGCCTGCTTCAACTCCGACAAAACAGGACCAGGATATGGATATCTGCCAGGGTATAAAGGATGCAAATCCATCTTTACTCTCCCAGTAGTTCTGCCAAGAGGGATAGCTCGTCGAGGGTTCTATGGATATTTATTTCCTTTCAAAAAATCTTACTCAACGGTATGGGCTCTTCTACAGAGCTTCCGCCTGATGCAACAAATGGCTACGCAGTAATAAAGCAGAGTCTCCACAGGTTGGTGACTCCATGTCGCTTTTTTGATTGATATCCTTTGTATCCCCGATTAACCAGAATAGATCTCATGTCCTCATTGTCATCGCTGGCTTCATGCTTAACTTCACTGCATGTGGTGTTGTGTTTGCCTACGGTGTCTTTCAAGCCGAGTATGAAAAGATGTCCAATCAAGAAAATAACCCATTTACTGGTGTATCATCAGCAGAGATTGCATTGATTGGTAGCCTTGGAGCGGCCATCATGAAACTTGTCTCCCCTTTTGTGGTCGCATGGTGCAAGTGCATCGGCCCCAGACCTGTGGTCTCCGCCGGCGGGCTTATCTTCGGGCTTGCCCATGTCCTCGCCAGTTTCGGAACAGCCTCGTGGCACTTTCATCTCGCCCAAGGCGTGATGTTGGGTATCGGAAGCGGTCTTTCGTACATGCCGTCTATGATCGTCCCGCCAACCTGGTTCTCGAAACGGCTGGGCCTCGCCCTGGGGATCATCTCTGCAGGCACAGGCATTGGAGGACTGGTTTTCGCCCCGGTTATTGAAGCTTGCATTGCAAGTATGGGGTTCCGAAACACCCTCCGACTAATCGGGTGCGTCTCTGCCGCCCTGATCTGGGCGTCAGGGGCAGTCTTCCGCTGGGAACCCTCGGCAGCTGCCGAGCTCCGCGAAGAAACCTCCCAGAAGCCCGTCACCAGCCGTCTCTTCCACTTTCGCCTGCCGCCGCGCGCAACCGTCAAGCAGAGCAAATTTATCGTGCAGGTTCTCAATGGCATCTTCCAGAGCGCCGCGTACAATACACCAGTCTTCTACATATCCTCGTATGCACAGTCCCTCGGCTATAGCGAGTCCGCCGGCGCCAACTTCACTTCCCTGAGCAACGCTTGCAATGCAATCGGAAAGATCGCCATCGGCTTCCTCGCCGACTACACCGGTCGTCTCAACGCCTTTTTCGGCGTCACTCTCTTCAGCATGCTCGGGACCCTCGGGCTCTGGGTGCCCAGCACGCTGGTTGCGTCGCGTGACGGCCCCGCGGCAAAAGGCTGTTTCATCGCCTTTACTATCTGCTATGGGCTGTTTGCTAGCGCGTATGTGGGGCTGTTCTCGCCGGTCTTGGTCGAGCTGTTTGGGAGATCGCAACAGCCGCGCATCTCCAGTGTCATGTATACGGTGCAGGGCGCGGCGTCTTTGCTAGGAACTCCGCTTGCTGGCCTTATGGTGCGGTCTGATAATGGTGTAACTACACCACGAGAGTATCTGGACACGTCCATCTTCGTGACTGCGCTGTTGGTAGCCTGCACGGCGACTTGTGCGTGGGTTTTGTGGCGGCATAGGGCATTGTGTGATTCTTTCCAGTGAGCTCGCGCTTCTTCGCCAGGAAATCTCCCATCCACGCCTTGTCTTCCAGCAATCGCGCCCAGATACCTTGGAGGACATGAGGCGACCAGGAAAACATACTATAAAAAAATGACACGCCAATGTCAGTGATATATGAATATGAAAACCGTAGAAGGTCAGCAGCTTTAAAGCGAAAGCTGCACCCACCTGATACTAGACATCGCACCAATAATGCCCCTGTCGCGTGTGCAAACAAAACCCAGACGCAGTCCGTTCGCGCAGAACTCTTTACCCGCGCCGTAGAGCACGTGGACTTGACTCGGGTTAATTAGATCGTCTAGGTCGAGAGATAGGCCAGATACGAATAGCATTGCGTTGGGTAGGGCAGGATTCCTGAATACCGAGTGCGCGTAGATCTCGTCGGATATATAATGGAGGCTGTTCGCGGCGCAGAAGGATAAAAATACTTTAATCGTTTCTGGGGGCTAGAGTACGTTAGTTCTGACCCAGGTAGGTAGGTTGGTAAGCTAGACTGCTGAAAAAGACATACATAGCATCTGTCCTTGGCTTTATTAACTAAATCTTATATTTATATAAATTGCCTGTGTGCTTAAAGTAAACCTTAAATGCGCCAAATAGTTAATATTAGAGCATTCAGGGGGCTATTGATATTCAGGTACTTAATAAGATAGGTAATTCCATGATCAAATATATTTAGAATTCAAAAAGTGTTTATCTTTAACTTGTTTTAAATCGTGTGTTAGTAAGGTGGTAATAGTTAATAGGGATCTACCTACCAGCTTTATATTATTAAAGGCAGTGGATGTGAGGAAATATGGGAAGATATAAGCAACTTCCAGATATTTAAATTAATTATTTAATTTATTTTAAAAAGGTTCCTTATCATTATCCTTATAATCTTCTCTGTCCTGCTAAAGATGTCTTTCGGCTTCACAATAATTAAAGTTTTGGGAAATCACGCATTGGTAATGGTTATGTATAAGGCAGTTTTGTCTCAAAGCGGAAATTTGCTGTCTTGGGCTGGCTGTAGCCAATGGGAGGGAAGAAAGAGAGGTGTTATAATATTTTAATTAACAAAGCTCTAACTGTAATTCCCATTAATAGTACTATATTTTTATATATTTAAATTCAAATCTCAGGGAAAAATACGCGGAAGTAAAAGACTTTTAATAATATACTTAATAAAGTTTTTTGTCGCGGCTTTAATGTTTTTTAAAGCGTCCACATCCCAAGATGGAAAATCTTAAAAAAAAACTGCAGGTAACAGGTACTATTATTATCAGGGGTGTTATCTTGCTACCCTGGCTAGTAAGAACAAGCACTCTTCCATGCATAATGGAAGGTAACAACATTGCATATGACAAATAAGACTACCCTAGCACCACGAGCTAGAAGTACATCCACCAAAAAGCTTGAATGACGCAGTGTCAGTAAGCCTCGGGCGATGGTAGTTTAGGGTAAGATATTATATTGGTCTCTGCTGGGTGTTGAGAGCTAAGTACCATACCATACTATAGTAGCTTACTGGTACCGTTGCTACTTCGGCCGCTGCGAGCAAGAACCGGGGCTTGTGAGAGTGTCTCCTAGCTGGAGCTTGAGAGCTGTTGCGCTTGTAGGTTATGGTTATAAGGCTGGTATCGATGCTTTATGCTTTAGCAGGAGGGTTGACTGGTATACAATGCCTACTGGTATCACAGGGTACCTCCGGGAAGGAGCGCTTATCCGTGAGAAGAAACAGCCATGGGGATAAAGAAAGCAGATAAAGGATATCAAGAAGATAAAGCACAAAGCGTAAGCACGCCAAACGAGCCTCAAGGCAATGATATTAGACAAGATAACAGATGCCAACCTGCGTCCACAGTACCATACCCCTCCGGACTCAACACCCGAGCTCCAGCTAATTCTCTCGAAACGTATCAACAATAAAATACACGCAATCAACCAAACACCCGCAGCACTCGTTGACGATACCACAGGGCATCCAGCAGACGCAATACAGGCATAGCACACAACATGCCAAACAACATTTGGACACGCAAGACACCGAGTCGGAGACACTGGATGATGCAGATGCGACGGTATCGGCGTCGGTCTGGGAGCCTGGAGCATGGCTTGTGGAGGTGGATGTGTATGTAGGCCCTGAGGAACGAGTCTCAGAGATAGAAAGCTGGCGGTCCTCGACCTGGAGCTCTTGTGACCTGATTCTTGTTCTCGGTGGGTGCACGCATGCCTCAGGGTAGCTAGGAGGGTCGTCTATTGCGTTTGTCTGGGTGGCTTTGTCGGCTTGATTTAAGTTGATCATGGCTGAAGCTTGCAAGAGATTCGGATAGGTATTGTAGGTGGTAGGTAAAAGAGTTGACTAATAAGAAAAAAAGAGTTGGAAGAAGAGATCAAAAGAGTCTACTATGGTAGAATATAAAAGGAGTAGTTACTAGCAAAAGCCATGACTGTGACCTCAAGATTAAGCTTCCGGAGCCATCTCCCGTTAGCAGGGTTTATCCACAGCACTACGCAAGAACCAGAGTAGGCCAAAAAACATAATCATAACTTGATGTCCCAGCAAAACCAACGGTAACCTTTCAGAGAACAATCCAAATCCGGCCCCTGCCCTAACCTACCCTACCATAGTTATGGTATTGATTCCAACTCCCGGGCCAATTCCATCCACCCAGCCAGGCTACGCTTCTTCTCAATCTTCTCCTGTACGGCGCTCACAATGAGTCAGATAATGACAGCCAGAATGCCAAGGAAAAGAGCGTACCAAAAAACCTCTCGGTTGATGATGATCGGTCGCCGGGCTTTCAAGGGCAGCATTTCATGCAGGTGCAGGTTAGGCCGCATCGGTTGCGGCGGGAGAGGAGGCCCTGGCCCTGGCTCGGGCCAGGGGTGTCGAAGGGGATGTGAATGGGTTGGTGATAGACTGAAATGTCTTTGCAAATTGTGGCCAACAATACTGGATGTGTTCTGGATCTGGATCTGGATCTGGGGCTGTGAATGAGGCTTCCAATGTTAGTGGGCTCTAGATTCTTCTTTTTCAAGAATAGACATCCTTGGGGAAGGTGGGGAAGGGAAAGCCTTACTATCGCTCGTACGGCTTTTGTACGTAGGCGCCAACGATCTTGTCTCAGCGGAAAAAGCATGGCGGTCCTCGAGCTCGTAGAGAGGCAGGATATCGGTGGACCGTGTTGAGTATGCGCGGAATCCAGCTTGGGGGTAAGTGGGAAAACGCACGCGGTCCATCTCTATCACGAGATCGCAGCTGCCTTGGTTCCTCATGGGTTGGATGGAGATTTGGATTGGTATGGTATACTGGATGGTAATGTTTAGCAGGATTTATAATAGCTTGGGACTTTAGTTCGCGAAGCAAGGGATGTAGATAAAGGACACTGCAAGATAAAAAGAAGATTCTATGGTAATAAATCTAAGAGAGAACCATTAAATAACCCTCAAGCCATGACTCTACTCCGACTCCCGCGCCAAACTCGACTCAACCCAACTCAACTCTGTCACAGTGAATTCCCGGAGCCCTCCTCCGTCCCAGTCCTCTCCCGTCGGGGCCAAAAGCTCCAATTCGCCGCCATCCAGATATTTCGAGGTCCCTGCCAAACCTCCTAGTAAACCCCCGGTAAATGAGGAATTCACAATGAAGAAGAAACAATGCCAACAAACAGCAGGACGCTAAATACATACCAGATATAGTAGAGTGCCTTTGAAAAGATAGAGCGGGCTTTGGCATATGATGGAGAGGCGAATACTGGAGTTCTGGTTAGCACACTAGGTAATGATATCATACCTAGTACGTTGCCCAGACAGACGTCTTTGATAGAATAGGTATGGTAGAATGGTTACGTACCGCTACCGCTGCTGTCTTCCCCTGCTTCACCTTGGCCCTGAGACCATGCCCCAGAACCCGAATTCGCCCCCGTAGTCAAACTCCCTAGATCCCTCGTAGAATCCCTCATCTGCGACGTCGACGGACGCTCAGATCCCCCGGGATAATCCGTAACCCGCGGCTCAGTACCCTGGGAGCTGTTCGTGTTCGTGCTGGCCCATGACTTGCTAGAGCGGCAAGACAAGGGATGAGCAATTCGGACAACGGATTTGAATATATGGCCTGGCGCGTAGGATCCGCGGGTATATTCCCGGAGCTGGGGGCTGTAGCGGCCACGGCCTCCAACTGAGACCGTGTTATTTCAACGGCGGCATATATGGGAGGTGGAGAGCGCGGTGCTGAAAGTGAAGTCGAAGTTGAAGTCGAGGGCTCGCAGTCCTGGATTTCGTAGGCGGGGGGTGGAGTCGAAAGCGGTCCTGGATAAATGGGGAGGGGTTCGTCGATCTCTATCACGACGTCGCCGGTGGGTTGAAAGTAGGGCATGGTTCAGATTCCGATGTTGTCCGTTGGAGATGAAGATGAAGCGGCGTTGGGTGGTGTTGAAGGGTAGGGTTGGACAGGTCACCAAAGATACCTGTTGTAAGGAGAGATACCTGTCCTTCCTGGTATCCATGACTCCCTTGAGAGTGTGAGTAAACGTAGACTTCTGGACATGTATTCCACGTGCAACTCTCTGCAAAGACCCAAAGAAGTTGGACTCGTAGATGGACCCCAGGAATACCATTTCGACCAACTATCCGCGCACGAAAAATAAAAATATCGGATGAAAGAGCCGGTGAAACATCATAATAGGACGTGTTTGGTCCATAACCCGACCGACATATCGCACTCCTGATCTAGAAATCCGACTCGAGCTCGGGCCTCTGTGGACTTGGAAAGTGCTGCAGTGGCATGAACATGAAACGGAAAGATCGGCCGTCTCCACGTAGTCAATTCGCTTCTTCCTCAGGTCTACATCTCCAACTGCTCTACAATCTTTCTTGTAAAGTTTCCGAATGGGCGAGGGTTGGTTTCTTCTTGCAGAGGCGGCTCGTGACGAATTAGGGCTAGGGCTTCGCCGCGCGGTTTGCTCAAGGAGTAAAGATAAACGAAAAAAGAGTTCCGTTTCAAGAAGATACGAATAACAGAAGAAAAGAGAAATACAATTTACCATTAGCTGTTCCCAAAGGATTAAAATCGCCTCTTACGGCCCTGTGCCAAAACAATTACCCGTCTTATTCCCCTCCTGCCCAAGGTTAATCGGCTTGGAAGTCTCCTCCACCGCATTTCAAACCCCAAAGCTCAACCCGAAGCCGTACCTAGACCACGAAAAAAACCGCCCAACACACCAAAGGACGATAAACAAAACAGGCGAAGATACCGGAACCACGAAGTACACCCAATGACTTCGAATCCAGGCTTTGAATCGTGCCCAGCGCGAGTGTTGCTGAAGGCCCGCGCCTAGGGAGTTGCATCGCTGTGCCCTTTGAGTAGAATCTTGACGGGGCCGATGGGGTTGGCGTTGATTCTGATGCTGCTGTTGATGCGCTGGATGAGATCTGGTTGGATTTGTATGTTGGTGATTGCGGGGGGGTTGCTTGGTGCAGGCGCCTGTTTCGATGGCCTTGTAGGCGGGAGGGGGTAATGTCACAGCTGAGTATGGAGGTGCACAGGAAATGGTCGAGATGGCGCACGAATCTTGGTACTCGGGGGGGTGTATATCAGGAATATCGATTATGGCTCCGGCTTCCCCTTGCGCTTTCCCGGAGACTGGGGCCGGAGGTTGTTGCGCCATGGTGAAGGAAGGGGCGAAAGGTGTCTACCGATTGCACCTGTTCTCTGCAAATAAAACTATGGTGGTCTTGTTTAGAGACAATCCTGAGTAGATAGTAGTTTGATGGGATCCAAATGAGAGAGCGTTGTCATTATGATCTCGCGGAAGTGCGTTCCTCTCTGAGGTCATTCATCAGCGTAAATCCGGAACTGACCTCCACCTATCCACTCAAGCTTACGCGAACCACCAGAGAGAAGTAAAAGCCACAACCATATTCGAGCCAGCCCGTCATAACACTATCCAACAGTACGACTTCCCCCTTGGAAGTATAAGGGGAACACACCACCACCACCCCGAGCCTCACCACAACCCTAAACCACCATAGCAATGATGTTCCGCCTCTCCTCCCCTTTCTCTTTCCCCTTCTCGTCATCACCACCATTAGCCTGGACAAGCTTCCCACCCTTCTTCGGAACAACCGCACACAGAACCGGACACCCAAACAACGCAACACCGAGCGCCCAACTCCCCTTCAGACCTGCAAGATACGACCTCCGTGCACCGAGCAGCATCTCGCCACCAAAGACATTTTGCAGCCCGCTTAACCCGGCATTGAGGACATCGTCCGCGTCCACACCGGGCATATACCGTCTGATATTCCGCAGGAGGGGGTTATTCAGAATGGAATCCGTGGAACCGACGCCGTAGGTGGCGGAGATGAATTGGAAGACTACCATATACTGTTAGTCCACACTTCCCTTACTTTGCTCGCGGAGATAAATGGACCTACATAGCACAGTCGCCACCGCAACCGGTTGCTCCTGAGCCGGACTCAACGCGCCAACAACAATAATGGGAATCTGCACACATATACCCGTCCCAGCGCCGTAGAGGATCTGAAACCCGATCATCTTGGCTAGGGAAGTGGAGAGGTCCATGCTATAGATTAGGCCGGCGCCGATGGTTGCTAAGCTGCTGCCTGCTAACAAAAAGGGCTGGTAGTAGCCAACTTTTGTTACGGTGGTTGAGGAGAGAAATGTTGCAATTGCTGGGGGATGTTAGAGGCATAACTGCAAGTGGATGACTGGAAAGAGGTGCTGACAAGTTGACAGGATGGTTGGGATATTCTTCACGCCACTGCCCATGGGCGAGTCGCCGTTGATGGCTTGGAAGTAGATCGGAAGATTGTAGATCAGGGAGAAGTTGGCGGCGTTTAGGCTGGGAGATATCAGTAACGGCATCCATACATAGCAGGAATAAGAGTGGAGATAGAGCTTACAAGAAGATAAAAGCGCAGCAGGCGCCAATATCCCGATCCAGCAGGAGTCTCGGGACCATAAGCGAGCGATCACCTTGATACCACTCAACGACAACAAACACAACGGTCAAAGCCACCCACAGAACGAGGAGGGCAATGATAGCCCCAGAGCCCCAAGGGCGAGTCACGCCTCCCCACTGAAGCGCAAGGAAGAAGCAGACGAGGCCAACGAGGAGAAGAACCAGACCAATATAGTCAAAGCGCTTCAACTTCTTCTCTAGCGGCGTCCCGTATGCAGCCTTCGCATGCTCCGGCGTACGAAAGAAGACCAACAACCCAACAGCCGCCACGCCACCAATAGGAAGATTGGTATAAAAACACCAGAGCCACGAAACATGTTCCGAGAAGACACCCCCCAGCAACGGCCCCGCAATACTAGCAAGACTAAACGTCGAACCTAGCAAGCCAATGATAACAGGGACTTTGGCGGGAGGCGCAATATACGCTGCAATGGTGTAGCACCCACCCGTGAGGCCGGCACCGCCCATCCCCTGCACCGCACGTCCTACGATCAAAGCAACGCTATTCGGCGCCAGAGCGCAGATCAGACTACCGACTTCGAAGATCGCAATCGCGGTTAGGAACGAGCCGCGGAGGGAGAAGATCTTGTAGATTATGCCCCAGGCAAATTGGAATGCGGCAAGAGTTAGGAAGAATGAGCTCCCGTACCAGGCGATGTCGTGCATGCTTTGGAATTGAACGGTGATTTTGGGGATTGCGGTGGCGATGATGCTCTAGGGTTAGTGGGGTTTGCGTTGGGTTGGGCTGGGACTTACCATGTCGAGGGCGACCTGCGTCAGGACAACTGTTAGTTGTGTCCTGTCCGCGAATGATTCGACTTACTAAGAACATGCTCAGCATCAAGGCTATGACGATGATAATTAAGGTGGGCGCTTGCGGGTAATGTATCTCCGGCTGTGTATCTTAAGTATCCAGAGGCATGCCGGACTTTGAGACTTCAGTATTCGTGGTATTGGAGTTGCTGTCATCCATTGTGGTCTTCTCGTGCATATTGATCATTACAGTTAGACGAATGATAGAACAGGAGAAAGGATGCAGTTAGACCCTTCAAATACTTTCGAGTTTTCAGTCTGGTCCGAAACTATCCAGAAAGTACCCGAGGGATCCTGGTCGAAAAGTACCCGAAGGGGCAGATCGCCAACGTCTCCTAGAACAGCTTAGCAATCAAACCAAGTAAGGAGTATTGTTCTGGCCTCATTGAACTTACTCATCGGCAAGTTTTAGTGGCCTCAGTTGGAGGATGAAGCACATGTTGAGATGAAGACTCTGGTTAACAACAAGAGACCTGTCTGGATAGAATCGCCGTACATTGACTATCTAAAGAAACATCAAGACATACATAGTAGAGTAAAGCCATTTCCTGAATAGTTTAATGTACCCAACACTAATGAAGAAGATGCCTATGCCGCCAAGATTCACTTCAAGAAACACAGCAAGATCACCCAGGTCGGCTCGAGAGGCCTCCGAAAGAAATATCGATCATGACCAGATGGCTCTGAACTTGGCGTTGAATTCTGCTTGAAGCATCCTAAACGCTCTGAGAACCTGCAAGAGCCCCTCGCCTTCGAGGAATGCATCTGCGTCGTCGTTCCATGGAGTATCTGCTGAATTGAACTGCTGCGATGGAGTGCCCTTATCACTCTGGCCTGAGGTGCCAGCGTCCACATCGCTATCGTCACTTGAACTGTCGTCCCAGTTGTCTGCTACTTTTGATATCTTGGACTTCGTTTTACTCAAGATTCTGGCCTTGGAGTTTGTCGTCGTTTGCGACTGCAGCGGCAAGTCAACTGGCTTAATCGAGTTACCAGATTCGGACGTTTCCAAATATTCTCCATCCGAATCGTATTCCATCGTATAGCTGCTACCCATAGTCTCCAACACGTCCGGGTCCAATCCAGGCGAGAGTTTCATAAAGTTCTCAAGGCTAGTGACAATGGTAGCCAACACAAGCGAGAAGTCGTTGAGAAGGTACCACAGATCTCCTCGTCGGATCATATTCTCAGTCACGAGGGCGTGAACATTGCCATGCTTGTAGAAATCGTACAAGTATGCATTGAGAGGAGCCTGGCCTTTCTCAGGAGAAACTTGGAGATGCGGGATCACAGACTGCTCGAGCCAGACACCGCTGCGGACACGGGTACAGAGCTCTCTGATAGTCGTCCAGTCACCATCCCGGTGTCCGGACAAGGCCACAAAAGAAGAGGTCACTTGTGTCGCAGGGAGAAACTTTAGTGACGTGCTCACGTCATTGGCAGACTTCACTCCTCCACATTTCATATTCGTCAAAGGAAGCAGGCAGTCTTCTTGGGCGATGTCCTGGTCGATGAACGTAGTAACATAGGCTGAGTAGATGCTCAAGGTCATCTTGTTATGGCATTCCAGTATTCTGACTGCATCATGCGGAAGTGGCTGAAGAATAACGACAGACGTAGATTTGTCCCGCGCTTTCTGATTTTCCAAAATGCTGGGACGAAGATGATAGCGGCCAAAAAGGTGCGACAAAACCAACATCAGCGTGCGAAGAGTCTCCTCTGGGTCATTGTAAATACTCCTATACAGCCCATGAAAGTAGCCCTTGCTAAGCAAAGCGTGGAACGCGAAACTCGAATTTCCAGTGTAGTAGAGATGAGCAACAACCCCGGCAAAGTCCAATGGAGCGCCGTCCCTACTCAGAAGCCAGTTCCGGCGGAGATATTCGATGGAGAACCGGAGATGGTGGAGAACAGTATGCTTCGACTCCTCGCCACCCAGGTATATCCGGGTGCAAGACAGAATGGAGTTAATCGCCTTGACAGCATAGGGGCTCGCCTTCGACTCGTGGAGCAGGGTCATAAGGCGCAAAACAAGGGTCGTCGTAAGAGGAAAGTGACCGTTGAGATCAGGCAGCTTCAAGCTCAGCAGCCGGCAGACTTTGGCATGTGGAATGCACTGAAAGACCACATTTCCGAGGGAGTCAAACCCACGACGTCCGGCTCGACCGGCGGCCTGCCGGAACCCGAGAGCAGTCAAGAAGACGGAATCACCGGAGAAGACCACAGTTTTGCACGGCATGTTGATACCCAGTGCTAGTGTGCCTGTAGCTATCACAACCCGGAGATAACCTTTACGGAAGAGAATCTCGCAGACCTGTCTGTACTTGCGGTTTAGGCCAGAATGATGAACGTCAATCCCGCGTCTGAGGGCAGTGATCAGGCGCTCAGGAACATCGCGGTGCCGCAATTGTGTAGCATATTCTTCAAACCCGGGGTTTGACAGCTTCATTTCATTTGCAAAATGGAACCCAGAGACTGGTGCGCTAGGGTCAAATGTTTCAAACATGCTGGAGTCCTTTGCCGCTGCGGCCGACCGAGCCAGTTCCGTCTTTGAAACCCTCTCCTCGTCATCATCATTGTCACCCCATTCTTTCTTACTTTTGGCCTTCTTTGGCTCTCGAACACGCACTTGCTTTTCCTGCAGCTTTTGCCATTCCTGGAACTTCGCCATCTTCTTCTCTCACGTAGGACTGAACGCTTTCCAATGATCTTCAGATCCTTCCAATTGGGTGAGGAGATGATCACAAATCTTCTCGCAATAATTCCGATCGTAGTTGAAGAATAGAGCCGGGAGAGCACCCTGCTCATGGAGTGAACAAACCAGAGGGAGCGTTGTGTCAAGTATGCTATCTTGGCGTACGGAGCGTGGACTAGCAGAATTCTCAACTTTGCCAGAAGGTACCTGAATGCTAGGGCTTGTATGATCCGCGATACTGACCGAAGATCCCCAACAACCTCGTCAAAGGGCGAACTAGCGTCGTTCACCCATGGTCGAAGAAGGCTTTTCAAGCGAACCTCCCATTCGATCACATCTGCTTTTCTGATGAGGGTGGGCAACGCAGTGCTGGGATCCAGTGAACAATCAACGGGAAACGTTGGTGTTGAATGTTTCTTCATAGAATGCCAGAGCAGGAGGCAGTCGCGCGGCTCCAGCGTCAAATCATCAGGGAGACCTCGTGAGCGATCAATCAAGCTCGCAACCGGGTGCATAAACGCCATACTAGAACATCCGTCGAGACCGAGCGGAGCAATCTGTGGTAAATTGGAAAGTCCATTAAAAATGAACTTGTCTGGCAGGTGATAGACGTATTTCCTGAGATCCGAGTAGCGTGTCTTGTGCTCGATCATCTTGAGCTCCAGGCCGTTGGCCTTCTGAGTCATCTCGAGCCACTCTCTGAACTTGACGGGATTTCCGATAGTCGCTGACAATGCAATAATCGGACATGGTGTGAGGAGGAGCAGCTGTTCCCAGATAACACCGTCCTCTGCTTGACCGATACAATGTACTTCGTCGAATATGATGCGTTTCACTAGAGGTGACCATGACTGGGCATTTGACGGAGCGAGAAGCATGATTTGCAGAATATGAGGTACGGTTATCAGTACTTGACATCCGGTTGGGTTATTTATCCTATAATCGCGAGTATGAATGGCCCAGACCGACTTGCCCGGAGTGCTATAGGACTTGGAGAACCGCGCTTGAACTTCAGCAGCAATCTGGTTGACCAGTGCCTTGGTCGGAGCGACATAAACCAAGACTCCATCGTCGTCGTCTTCTAGGACTTGCTTGATAGCATAAAAGCTGTAGGATGTATATTAGCAAAAGTACTCAAAAACTCTCGATACCTACTCACGAAATAAATGTCTTTCCTACACTAGTCGGCGCTACAACGAATAGACTTCTGCGTGCGTCAATCTGGTCCAGGACATCTCGCTGCCACTTATCCGGTTCAAAGTCATGAACGCGGGAGTCGGGAGTTGAGCCCATGCTACGATCCAAGTATGGACCCGCGTGTACGAGCTGAAACTCTGTTGGCGATAATGTAACCCCGATGTTGCCCGGTGTTCTATCCAATCGCACGAAATCGAATGAAAGTTTGCGGTGTTTCTGGAACTGCAAGTCAATTTGCGGCAGTTTTAGCACTCGTGCTGTCCCATCAACATGCTTGGTGATATCGTCAGTAACTCCATTTTTGAGATTTGCAATTCGCTGTATGGTACCCCAGATAAGTGCCACGATCTGTATGGAACCGGCAAGTTTATGGGGATCACCATCTTGCATCCAAGCACTGGCCAGTACGCTCACCATGTAGGCCGAAATCTCCGCCTGTAAAGAAGTTGCTAATGAAGTAAACTTAGAAGAATAATTTCCTACCGAGGGTAGTTTAATGCACCGTATAGTCCTGGCATGACGCTCTTTACTAGGGGGCTAGGCACATGTCACGTGCAAGCCCAACGGTCCTGGGGCTTAGGCAGATACCGTACTTATCCTCCCAATCTCTCGTGTTTCCCTCTCTTCGATAGACCCAACTACCATGACCAACTCACGCGCTCGACTACGCGCATCTTGTGATGCTTGCCAATCTTCCAAGATCAAATGCAGCCAAACCAAACCCATATGTCTACGCTGTGTGAAACACGATCTGCGATGCATTTACAGCCCACTGCGGCGCATGGGCCGCCCGAAGAAAGTCACTACGGAACCGCCATTCATTGCAAACTTTTGTAATTTTTTTATAAAAAATATTATTAATACTTTTTTATTAACCTATACCTTATTTATATTACAAGTTCCTGCCACGGCAGACTTTAAAAATAATCTAATTAATTATTAATTAAATAATTTAAAAATTAGTAACTTGCTTTTATAGTAACCTATAATAAATATTATAACCATAGGTATAATACCATAGGTATAATACCATAGGTATAATACCATAGGTATAATACCATAGGTATAATACCATAGGTATAATACCATACCCCCAGCTTTTTATTAAGCTATAAATATAAATAATTATAAAAAAAGGGTATAGTATAAATTTAAATATAATTTTTATATTAATTTTTAGCTTATTTTTTCTTAATATCCTGTATAAAAACCTAAGTCTTACTTTTAAAATCCCTTTAAAGCTAGTAAGAATTCCAGTTTTTTTAAAAGGGGCGCAAGTTAACAAAAAAGCCAGATAGTTAATTTAAAATCCCAGGTAAACTATTAATAATAATAAAGGCTACCGGGCGCAGTGTTATATTACTATTTTATATTACCTTGCCTTAATAAAGCATTTTATCGCTATTTAAGCAGAACTAATAATAATTAATTTTATTTTTATTACTTAATAAGATATATAGATTCTAGGCAGCAGGCTGCTTAATTATTAAAATAAAAAAATAAGTATCTTTAATTATGCCTATCTAGTGTCAGATAAAGCCTGCCGATCCGTCTTAAACCGGTGGGATTTAAGGATATTCTGTGCGCAAGAGTAGAAGGTACAAGTCTTAAGGTTAAAGAGCTTATATAAAAGACTAAATAAAAACTAAAAGATAGGGTAGCTTAATTTTTAAAGATAATAAATAATAACTAAAACTATCTAACACTATAAAGATAGTTCCTTAAATACATGGTTTTTATTAAATTATTTATTTAATATTTTAAATTAGTAATATAATATTTTAAATTAATAATCTAATAATATTATACTGCTAATATAACCATAGTCCTTTCCTAGACTAGCATCATACCCTTAATATAATTAGAGCGGATTATCCTGTGACTCCGGTTCCTGACGTGACA
>NW_027396013.1:0-62578 GCF_047715735.1 Aspergillus multicolor
TTTTACATAAATAGCTAAATATAAAATAATAAATTACTTAACCCCCTTTTTTTATATTTTTTTTAAAATAAATATATTTTATTTTTATTTACTTGATAAGTATCTTTATTTTAATTTTATTATTAATTTTCTTTATTTTACTATTATTATGGCTTTAAAGTGTAAAAAAGATATTATTAAAACTTTATTTATTATAAAAGTTTACTAGTATCTTTATTATTTTTATATTACTTTAATAATAATAAACCCTAAAAACACATTCAAACCCTTTTTAATTAATTATATTATAAATATAGTCTTTTTTTATTTTATACTACTAGTATTATAAAAGAAATAATACCTGTAAGCTGGTAAGTATCCCCTTATTTTATATTATTTAAGTACTAATACGCAAGGTCTTAGACTAAATTAATAATAATAAGTAATATTATTAATTTAGCTAATTTTTTAACCTGGTATTATGGTTTTTGGCCCCAACCTAAAAATAAAAGGTTTAAAAAAATAGAATAACTTATAATAATAAGTTACTGCTTAATATTTATTAAGTAATATTTGACCTTTCTAAAGTCTTTAAATTTATTAAGAGAGTGTATAAAAAAGTTTAATTTAATAATAAAAATTAAAAAGGATCTTAGCAAAAATATTACATAATATTATAAGAAAACTTTATCATATTATACCCTTTTTTATTATATTCTAGCTCTAGATTACTTAGCCTTTAATAAGAAAAATATTACTTATATTACTAATATTTATTTTTATTTTATTAAGGGTAATAATAGTTTTACCTAGTAAATTATAATAAAAGGGTGCTCTTTTATTAAGATTATTAAAATAATTTATAACTCCTATTTTAAAAAGGAGGATATTATAATTTATGTTAAAAAAATAAAAATTTTATTTCTTATTTTTATATAAGATATTTAGGCTTTATTTTAAGCCTTTTAGTTATTTTTACTTTAGGTTTTATATATCTTTAATAAATAATAGTAAACCCCTTTATTCCTACTTTTTAAAAGCTTAAGATTTATTTTACTTTTAGCTATTTTTTAGCAAGCTTATTTTATTATTTTAAAAAGTTTTTTATATTATTATATAATTACTGTGATGGCTTCCTGGCTTTATTAGGGTTTATCCCCTTAATAAATAATACTTTTTTACTTTCTTTTTAGTGTTTTTCCTTTTATAGGGGCTTATAAATATGTAAGGCTTATTATAAATTATAAAAAAAATTTAATTTTATAGCTAAGATAGTAATTTTTTAGTATTATTTTAGCAAGGTTTTTTTATAGTATATATAATCTTATTTTATTATTTTTTTAAAATAATTTTCCCTTTAGTATTCTTTTTATATTTTTATATTAAATCCAGGGTATTAATATTCTTAATTAGTACCTATTAATTATACTTAAAAGGCTAATTTTCCACTTTACTAAGTATAAATCTTTACTTTTAATAATATTTTATACTATAATATTATTAATTTCTTATTTTTTATTCTTTTCAAGTTCTGGTATTATATTAGTATTATTTTGGCTTTGCCATAACTTAAGCAGGGAAATATAAAAAATATTATAAATTTAATTATATTTTTTATATAAATATAAATAATAAGTATTTATTTTAATTTTATTTAAAAATATAAAATAATTTAATAAATCTTAGCTTAAGCTGAGCAGGAACTTTAAGCCTTAAATTTTTAGTATTAAGCTTAACTTATTATTTTAGTATAAAATTTATATTTTTTTAATATTAATTATAATATTCTTAGTATTATTTTATATTTTTTTCCCTATTCTTTATTATACTTATAATAAATTTTATTCAATTTATTAATTCTTGTTAATACTGCCGGTACCTCTGTCCGCTAAGGCTTGTTTATAAGCTGTATAATAAGTTTAGGGTCTTAACTATTAATTACCTAATAAAATAACATGCTAATAGTACTATTTTGAGTATTATTACATGTACATTATACTATATATTAAATAAATTTAGCCAGACAAGTTGGTTTTTAGCGCAGAAATATTATAAATATTATTCTAAAATCTAATTTATTTACTTAATTTAGCTATTAGTTTAGGGGTGGAATGCTATTAATAAATAAATTTTAATTTAGTAATAAAACTATAGTTCTCCCTAGTATTTACTAGTAAATAAGTAATCTTAATTTAATATAATACCTTTAGATTAACCCTATTTTATTACTTATTAATAAAATATTTTAGCAGGTTTATATGCTTAAATTAAGGTAAAGATAAGAATAAATTAGGACTATTTGAGGGTAATAATTTATAATTATAAAAATTATATTAACATGCTTTTCTTAGTATATTATTAGAGGTAGTTTAGTAATAAAATTTATATTAATTTATTTAAAAGGGCATGTTAGTCTTGGTAAGGGTTAAAAATTTCCATGTAAATAATATTATGGCGCAATAATATATTAGTAATTAAAACAGGAATAAATATAAGACTTAATTATAAATTTTATTTTACTTTAAAAAACTTTTATTTAACTAATATTTTAATTTATTTAGCTATAAAATATCCCGTAACAGGATTATTATAATAAGCTTAAATAATCTTAATTTTTTATTTTTAATTTAATAATATATAAATTTAGTTCTTAAATAAAAGTAATTTATTTTTTTATATAAATTAACCTTTAAGCCTAGGTATCTTAGTTTTTGAACTTATAATTTAATTTTTAGTCTAGTTATTTTAAAACTATAATACTTAAACTAACTTTGTTAAATAATTTAATGCTTGCTTAGAGTAATTATTTTTAATAATATAAGTATTTTTAACAAGATAATAAGGTAGGACCCAATTTTGCTTAAGATTAAATTAAAGATTTATTATATTATAATTATTAAACTTTAAATCCACCTTTAATTTAGTCTTAAAATTAAAAGGGTTATTATAAATATAATATTTTTTTAATTTTTTATATTTTAAACCTTAATAATAGGTTCCTAAGAAGGATCTAGTTCCTTATCTTAAATTAAATCTTAAATAATAATAGTTTATACTTTTTCCTTTGCCAGTTAAACATTGCTTGATTAGGGCTAAAAAGTCTTCTTTTAATATTTAGTATATATTTTTTTATACTTTTTAAAAGGAGTGTTTACAGGGTTTTTTTTCCTTAAATAATAAAAAATAATAAAATTATAAGTAAGGTTTATATACTATCTTACTTATTTTTTTATTATACTTACACTGTTATATAAAAGAACAGAGATTTGCATGATTTAATTATATTATAATAATATAAGGAGATCCTTCTAAATACTATCTTTAATAATAAAATAACGAAATAATAATAAAAAGCTCCTTATCCAGAATTAACTAATAAATTTCTGCTTTAAAGAATTTATATAACTAAAATATAACAGGGTGCCATTTTCTAGTGTTATCTAGTTATAAATAAATCCCTGTTATTTTACTTATACTAGCATTAACCTTTCATTAGCCTTTTTACTGTCAGGGAACGCGGCCAGCGCGGACCACTGTCAGCCAATGGATCTGCCTCACCGATACAATATGACAGGCTGTCACGTTAGGAACCGGAGCCATGGTTTATTTACACTAATTATAGTAATATAGTAGTATTAATATAATAACCTCTTGGCTGTTATATTAGTTAAAAGCAAAGTAATATAATAAATTTAACTAGATATACTTAGTAAAGCAGAATAATATAATTAATTTATTTAATAATATATATTTAGAAAACTATTTTTTTAGTATTAAATAATTTTAATTATTATTTATTATTTTTAAAAACTAAGCTACCCTATCTTTTAATTTTTATTTAATCTTTTATATAAGCTTTTTAACTTTAAGACTTATACCTTTTACTTTTATATATAAAATATTCTTAAATCTTACTAGTTTAAAATAAATTAGCAGGCTTTATTTAATAATAATAAACCCTTAATATAAAAAATTTAAAGAAATTTACTATTATTATAAAAACCTAAACTTTTACAAGGCTTAAGCCGCTGCTATTACCTTAACCATGCTAGCTAGCCCAGGACTAAAAAAAAGTTAAAATATATAAAAAAAAGTAATTACTATATTAGCTAATAATATCCACGTGTTAAAAAGTTTTAAAAAACTTAAAATTAACCAGGTAAAATTCTTTAAAGATAAGAAATTATTCTTATAAAGTTATTTAATATTAATAAATATATATATTTTTATTAATAACCTTAGCAAAGTTAATAAATATAATAAAGTTATATTTATAGGCATGTACCTTAAAGGCCCTGTATTTAATTGATTTAAGTTATATATGCGTAAATTTTAAAAATATGTTATAAAAAAGAGGAACTAATGGCCAGAAAGATTTTTAAAAGTTATAAAAATTCTAAAGTTTAAATTTTTAAGATATTTAATAACCTAAATCTTAAATGAATTGCCTAAGGTAAAATAAATATATTATACTAAAATAAATAGCTTATTAATAAATATATTATAAAGTTTTACTAAATAACTTTAAACTTAACCTAGAATAAGTTAGCCCTTATATTAAAGTATTATAAGAGACTTGAAACTAAGATAAAAAACTAGTTAACTTTAATTAATAATTAACCTAATACTCAAAAAAAACTTATTAAAACAGTATTATAAATAAAAATAAAATAAAATAAATATTAATATAAAAAATAATAAAATAATATATATGAGGAAGGAAAAAATAAACAAAACCTAAAATAAAATAAAAATAAAAATATAAAAATAAATACTGCTATTACCACTAAAAAATTAAAGAATGGCAAGAAAAGAAAGTAATTTTAAAAAAATACTTTAAATATTAAAAACTAGGTATATTAAAAAATATTATTAAATAAAATACTAAAATAATAAACTAGCTACTTATAATTTATAAATATATATTACTTATATAATAATTAAACTTAATTTCCCAGGTACTACAGAGAAAGATATCCTTAAGAATATTATAAAATAATAAAAAAAATTAGTATAATTTAAGAATAAACTAATTAAATAAATTAGCTAGGTATAAATAAAGATTTAATAAAATATAAAAAATCTTAAAAAAATAAATAAAAAATACTTAAAAATTTTAATATTCACAGGCAAGAGCTTAAAATTAAAAAAAATAAAAAAGTTAATATTATTACTAATAATAAGTTTAAAAAATAAGCAGGACACTGCACGGGTCTTGGAAAAAAGGCTAAGTATAATATTAAGTAAATATAAATTATTTAAAAATAAACCTCTTAAAAAGTAAAAAAAAAATTACTTATAAATAAATAATAAAACCCCTTTAAATTTAAAAAAAAAGTTTTATACACCTTTAATAGTTTAAACTAGTAATAAAATAGTTATAAATTATTATAAAACTTAAGAAATATAAATGCAACCCTTATTTAGTAATAATATTAAAAAAAATAAACCTTATAATTATAAACACGAGTAGGATACTAGAAAAAATTTAGTTATATATAATAAAATTATATATTAAAATATAATAAATATAAAAATTAAATATTCTTAAAATACCCTGTTTATGGGCAAATAAATAACAAATTCATGGAAAAATATAAATAAGTATTAAATAAAAAATAAGCTTATATAATAAAGTTTTAGGTTATATAAAAAATCACTTTTATAAATACTATCCTAAGCTAAGTAAAAAGGTATACTAAAATATTAACTAAATAAAATATTATAATAATAAGTATTTATAATACTAAAAAATTCAAAAACTATATTACTAGAAATTATAAGTACTAAAAACTATTATATAATCAAATTATAATTATTTTTTAAATAATAATAATTATAATTATATAAAAATAAAAGCAGGACACCTAAATTATATAAAATTCTATTATTATAATTATAATATTTTATTTTATATATTTAAAAGACAGACTAGTTTTAATTAATAAAATAAATTAAGATATAATAATATCATTATTATTAATATTAAATAAAGCAGTACTTTTTATAATTTATAATATATTTATTATTATAGTATAATTAAATAAAAAGTATATAAAAATTTTACTGGACTTAGGGTGCTTTAAATAATTTATTAATAAAGGATTTATTAATATATATTAGTTAGTAACTAAGATTACAGGGAAATATTAAAAAAATTTTAAACTTAAAAAAAATTAATTAAAGATTTAAGCTTATAATTAATAGTATATTATTAAAAAGTAGTAAATATATTAAGAATATTATAGTTTAAGTTGCGTTAATTATACCTTAAAAATTTTATAGTATCATTATTAAAATAACATGGCTTACCTAATAAAACCTAGATATTAACTAGATAATTAAAAAAGTATTAATTAATAATACTTAGTTAAAAATATAAAAAAATATTAATAAAAAATATAAATTTAAGTTAGTAAAAAAGTATTAGGAAAAGCTTTAAAAAGGTAAAATAAAAAATTTAAATAATAAAAGGTAATATATAACTTAAAATTAATAAAAAAATAAAATATAATAAAAAATTATATAATTAAAGCTAAAAAAAGTATAAAAAAGAACTTGCTAAAATAATTAAAAATTTTTTAAAAAAATATTATAAATATATTAAATTATTTATAAAACCTATTTTTATTATTAAAGTATAATAACTATTATAAAGTTATAATAGCCCTAATACCTGGAGAAAAGTTACTGCAGGTATAGTAATACTAAAAATTACTAGTAAAATCATAAGTAAAAATAAAGTTTATTTATAATTATAAAAAAGCAGGATATATTTATAAATTAAAAATATATATATTTTTAAGGCCCATAATAATGCTAAAAATAAAAATAAAAAGGGTATATAAATAAAAAATAAATAATTAATTATTAGTTATTATCTTTTTAAGAAAGTAATAATCAATAATACCAAGTATTATATATAAAATAAAAAAAATCTTATATAAAAAGCTATAATTTTAATAATTTTTAATATTTAATAAGGTTACTATAACTTATAAATACACGCTAAAAATATTTATAAAATAATATTTTTTATAAATATAAATATTATATAAATAGGTTATTATACCTATAGGACTAAAGTAACTGCTAGCTAAATTTATCAAATATATAATTTATATATTTAAAAAATTTATAAAATCATTATTATTTAATTTAATAATATTATAGTCTTTTTAAAAATTAAGAAAGAATATAATAGCTATATAAAAATTAATAAATATAAAACTTTTAATAAGTATTTAAAAATATAAATTTAATATAAATAAGATTAAATACCTGGTTATAAAATATATACTGAAAATATAAAAAATTAAATAAAAAATAATAAAAAAATATCTAGGACTTTTAAAATATATATAAAAATACTTATTTACTTACATGCGTGATATATAACCACTTACTAAATTATTATAAGATAATAAACCCTTTATATAGGGATAAGAGTAAAAAAGAGTAGTATAAAATATTAAAAAAAAAAGTTAAAAAAGTGTCTATACTATAGCCTTATAATCCAAAATTTAATATTATATAAAAATAAATATATTCAAAAAAGCTATAGTGATGGTCCTAAAATAAATAAATAAAAATAAAAAGTTATAATTAGTTATATTTTTTTATGATAAATAATAAACACTAAATAAAGGCATAACACTTATAATTGAAAATATTAGTAATTATAAAAATATTTAAAAAAATAAAAAACACTACCTTTAAGGAGTAAAATATAAAGGTATTATTTAAAATAATTATAAAAACCTAATATATTTTATAATAATAAAAAATTTAATAAATAATAAATTAAATAGGCCTAATAACTATTATAATATAACTTTTAAAGTAAGTATATTAATAAAAAAAATATTATTATAAACATGCTAAGCTAAAGGCTAGATTACATGATCAAAGTTAAGAATTTTAAGATAAATATTTTTTATAAAAATAAAAGTAATTTTATAATTTACCAGAATGCCGAGCTAGCTGCTGTATATATAATTAATAATTATAAGTTTATAATACAACTTAAGAAAAAGCAAGAAAATAATAAATAAATTTAAAAATAAAATTAAAAAGCCTATTTTATTAAGAAACATAGCTAGTATAAATTATTATTAGCTAATAAATTTATCTTATTAATATAATATAACAGGCTATTATATTAAAAACTAGAGTTATAAATTACCTGTATTAATTATAATAATATAATAGTACTAATATAATAAATTCTTAGATATTATATTGGTTAAAGTAAAGTAATATAATAAATTTAACTAAATATACTTATTAAAGTAAAATACTATAATTAATATATTTAAAGCTATAGAGATAGTTTTTAAATATATAATATTAAATAATTATAATTATTATTTATTATTTTTAAAAACTAAGTTACCCTACCTTTTAGTTTTATTTAATTTTTTATATAAACTCTTTAACCTTAAGACTTGTACCTTCTACTCTTACGCACAGAATATCCTTAAATCCCACCAGTTTAAGATAGATTGGCAGGCTTTATCTGACACTTAGCTATAAAATTATAGATTTTAATAATTTATAATAAGTCTAATGTATTTAGAAGCCCTTTAAAAGGAAAAACATTTTTTTAAAAAAATAGAAAAGTATCATTTATTAGAGGAAATAACCCTTAAACAGAGCCAGAAAGCCACCATGGTGACTATATGATAATATAAAAAATTTTAAGAAATGATAAATTAGACTTGCTAAAAAGCAAGCAGAAACAAGGTAGAACTTAAGCTTTAATAAAGTAAGATAATAAGGTATTATTACTGGCAAAATAATAAATATAATACCAAGAAAAAAATAGTTTATTAACCTAAAATAATACCTAAATAGTATAAAAAATAAAGGCTATAATACTTTAATAATATTTATATAAGCCTTAATCTCCTTTTTTTATTATAGGCATTCCTGATTATAACCTTAATATTATTGAGAAGGCGCTATTTCACTATAATATATTAATCAAACTTATCATTCCCTTCAATAAGCCGGAGATAAGTCTTAAAGATGCAGAAATTATTTTCATTTAATAGTAAGTTTGTGATTGAAGGGCCTGGTGGTAGGAAGAAGGGTATAATATAATAAAATTATTTTATAATATTATATAATATTTTTTTTAAATCCTTCTTAGCCTTTACTATTAAATTAAACTCCATGTAGTAAGCCTTTTTAACTGATTTAAAGCTTTTATAGGGTAATATACTGCTTAATAAACCTTAAGTATAATTTTATTATTTTATTTTATATTATTCTTTTTGGGCCTCCTCACCCTCTGGACAGGGCTAAAATATATATAACTAGCATAGTAAAATAAAGAGATTTATAATATTTTTAATTATTATAACAGGCGCCTAAACCTTATATATTAGTACTTGAAAAATATTTAAAAAGGGGGTATTTATTAATTATGGTTATTATTACACTTAAAACACTGCTTGTAGAGCACTAATAAAATAGTATTTAAAATATAGTAGATTTAAAATGGTTTATAGCTATTATTATAATATAAAAATAACACAGGCACTAGTAAAATTTTAGGATAATAAGAATTTTAATAGTCTTATGTTTTATACTTCACGGGCATTTTAAAGGGGAAAGAATGGTGTCAAGTAAGCTAAAAATTTTAGGAAAGTTTAGGTGCCAAAAAGAGTAGAAAATATTTATATTGGGGAAATTTTAAAAAAGAAATAAAAAGGTATTATAGGTAAAAATTTATTATTTTATATTTAGTTATTTATGTAAAAACTATTACCCTAATAATGAAAGTTTTAAACCTTGATATAACCCAATTATAACAATAATAATCTCTGGCTAAATCATATTTGAGTTATTTTATTATGTTACCTATAGCTAATATAATAATCAATAACTTTGTATATTTACTTGTATATTTTATATATAAGTAACTTAGGTTATTACTTTACAAGAAACCTTTTACCTGTCTTAAAATCTAGTACAACCACGCGGGAATTTTTATTAAATATTATATAAGGTAATATAGCCCTTATAAATAGATTTTTCAGAAAATATGTAATACACCTAATTATCCTGCAAGAAGTTTATATACCTCTATAAAAATTATTTTAAAATATTAATGAAGTATTTTATTTGATTACTTATTTATAAATAATAGGTTATACTTATGAGATATTTTAGTAGTAAGTAATATATAAAGTATAAATTAGAAACTTTTTATAAATATATTTTATAATTAATTATAATATTTATAGGTATTTTATAAAGCTAAAATAGTTTGAATCATAAAAAGGGCCAGCTTATGCCCCTTAATAATTCTTTATATAAAAATAAAGTAAGCTATTTTATTTATTTAATTTATTATTATGAACATAATATTACATAATCTTTATAAATCATTATTAAAACTTTTGCCTTAATACTTATAAGTAAAGTTATAATAAAATCTTTATCTATATCCTCCTAGTGGCTTATAACAATTAATGAAAATTGAATTGATTTATATTATTTATTATAAATTATTAATAAGCCTTAATAGATACTATAAGCCTTATAGAACTTTATAATAAAGTTATATATCTTAGGCTAGAAACACCTTTATTATATTAATTTTAATATATTTTTTAATGAAATATTTTATAAAGAGGTTATTACATAGCTTTATAAAAGAATTTATGTATAATTACCAATAATTTAGAATATATTATTATTTTTGATTATAAAAATCTCTTTTATGAATACTATTATTTTTATGATTATAAGATATTTTTTTGTCTTTTTACTTTTAATAAATTTTTTTATTTTTATACTTCTAAATTATTCCTAGGACTTTTCTTATAAAATTATTTTATTTTAAAAATTTTATCAAACTTCTTAGAATTTATTATTAAAAATTTACTTAAAATACAGCCTTCTTTTATAGATTTTTTATACCTTGTTTTATAATAATTCTGTTTTTGAAAGCTTTATACTAAACATAGTAATTATAATTATAATTTATTTTTAACTGGATTACTAAGGGCCCTAGTTTTTTTTATAAGACCCCAGGTTTTTTTACTGCCAAGTTTTTGAGATTCTTTTACAAAGCCTTTATACTAGTTATTTTAGTTATATTTCTATAAAAATATTTTTTTAGGTATTTTATATGTTTATAACTCTTAATTATTAGAATAATTCTTTTTATTTACTTTATATAACCTTCTTGGTTGTTTTTGCATTAACTCTTTTTTAGGTAACTAATTTACTGTAAATGTTTATTTACAGGGTCGAGCTTACCCGCGTGATAAATAATCCTAAACCTAAACCCTGCCAGGAACTAGGACTAGTATTTATAATAATATCTTACTTAATAATCAAAAAGCTGCAAGGGCCTCATAATTTATTATTATTTTATTATTTTATAGAATTTCATAAAGATAGTAACTTTATTTATAAAATAACCTTCTAATAGCTAGCAACTCCTGCTCTCTAGTTCTATGATTTTTTTATTGAAAAAAGCTTTTATGAAATAAGTTACTAGTCTTTGAATTTTATTTATAGATAACTAAGTATTCCGCAGAGACCTTTATTTAAAATATTAGTTTTTATTTATATATAAACCTTTTTTTTGGAAGTAATTAACTTTTATTATAAAATATTTATAGCTTTATAAGCCTTCAATATAATTTCCTAGCATTAATTCTTAATTATCCCTCTGGGTTTATTTTTAGGTTTTTTTTGAAAGGGTTTATAAGGGTTATAATTATAGTTATATAAGCTTAATAAATTTATAATATTACTTTAAATTTAATGAACATAAGAATATCTTATATTTATTTAAATATAGGCTAGTTTTAAATATTAACTATTTATAAGCATTTTATCTTAACCATATTAAGGGTAATAATATAACTTAAAAAGTTTATTTATTCATTATTAATATATATTCATTTGATTTATTATATAATCCTGCCTTATAGAATCTTTTCAGTATTTTATAAACATGCTTTTTTATAAGGTTTCATGTTTTATAAGTAAATAATAATATTATTAATATACATAATCATCATGATATTTAAAGATTTAAATCTAATTTATAAAATCTTAAAATATAGCATGTAGATTTATAAGCCTATATGATATCATCAAGTACTTAGTGGGCTTATATTTTATATAAAAACCTTTTTTTACTTTTTCCCTATTATAATATAAATACAATTATATATATTTTAAAGGTTTGATTAAGTGTAATTCTTTATATTATTTAATTTTGTAATAGTCTTATTTATTAAGAATAATTTTATTTAAACTATAAAAGTTTATATAAATATAAATACCTTTATTGTTCAAATATATATAATAATAAAATACCCGTGAAAAAATCAAATTCATTTATTTATACATATTATTCAAATATACTTATAAATTATAGCTATTTCTATAAGAAATAATAATATAAGGGCTTAAATAGTGATTTTAACCTTTTTTATCTTCATTTTTAGATATATACCTTTATATTAAGGTAGGAGTTCTTAAGATTTTTGTTTGAAAAATATTTTTGTTAATCTATTATACTAGTTTAATAACTTCTTGCTTGTGATAGTAGCCTTAATATTTATTATATTACTTGAAAAGGCTTTAGCCTAGTTTATATGAAACTCATTAATAGAGATTTTTATAAATACCCTTTTGATTTTGAATAAGTACTTTTTAAAAATATACTTTTTTATGGCCTATTAAGTCGTAGGGTTATGTATTTATAGCGATAATATTTTTAATATTATTTAATTAAATACTTAGGGATATTAATATAAAAACTTAAAATTGTTATTACATGCTCTATAAGTTCTAAAGAATATTTTTTTATTTATATAACTTTTTATTATATATTACCCTTTTATTAATAGCTTATATGAAAATTTAATAAGGTAATGATTTTTACCTTATTTATTCTATAAGTGAAAATAAAACTATATTTACCTTATTTATATATTTATGAAGGTTTTATAATTTATGATTATATTATTAGGTAAGCTAATCTCTATAAGTAAACAAATTCAGTTTATATTGATTTTATTTTTATTTAATGAAAATTCACTAGTAATAGCTATTATAGCTATAAGCTTTTTATATTGTTCTTAATTTTGAACTTTTATAAGTTCAGGATAATCTAGCTTCATACATCTTATTTCTTTATAAGTACTAGCTTTTTTATTTTATAACTTTCTAGCTTGTATAGAAGTCTCTTACTTTTTTATATTTATTTTATAAAAAGTCATTATTAATATCTACAAGCTTTGGATCTATTATTATTATATATAAAAAGGTAAAAAGTCTTGGCTAGAGTTTTATGATAAGGGATATAAGTTTATTAAATATTTTTAAAAAGGCTGGTTAGTTACAGACCTTTGACTTTATTATAAGTGAATAAAATTCACAAAAATATCCATTAGAAAATAATACTAATTTAGGTTTTTATATTATTTAATTCAAATTACTATTTCCTTTATTACTAAAAATATATATAGTTTAATTTATTTTTTTATTATTTTATGCAAAGGGCCTTATTTTGAATAATATATAGCTTATTTATAGGATTTTACTAGCTTTTTAAGAGACTTATAAAGGTTATTTTAAGTTATATTTTTATTTTTTGTATTTTTTTTTTATTTGGAATTTTTATAGTGTTAAGTTTAAATATGATACTATAAAATATAAGGTTTTTTATGAAAAGTTATTAATTTTCATAAAAGCTTATACTTTTTTATACAAATATATGATAAAAATATATATATAATAATATTATACTAATTTATTCTTGCTAAATAGGTTTAAGATAAAAATATACTTTTAAAAAGCATATAAAAAATAATAAACCCTTACAGATATATTTATAAGGGGTTTTACTAATATATTTTTCATAAAGCTTTTATATTAATTGGCTATATTTTTTTATTTACCTCGGGTCGTTATAAAGTTTGTCAAGAAAAGGGTTTGTTAACATGTTTATAATTTTTTAGCTATAAATATTATAATATTTAAATATAAGTATCTCAAGCCTTTACTGTTTATTATAATGAGGCTTTGTTATAAGAGGTAAACTGAATTTTTTCAAAAAGTTTTATAAGCTAGCTATAACTCTGGTTATTATAAAATAATAACACTGCTTTATTTAACCAATATTACTTATAATAAACTAAGTATAATTATTAAATATTAAAATTATAAGGTTCCTGGCCTGTAGGGTGGTTTATGAAGGATATAAAAAAGTATAATATATCTAAATAAAAAAACTATCTTATAATACGTATTTTTAAAAGAAAATAAAATCATAAATCAATACAAAAGTTTAGGAGTCATGGGGTTACAGGAAAATAATATTTTTTATATAGGCTAAGTTAGCCTAAGGCTAACTTATTTTTATATTTATAATGATTTTATAAATATAACAAGTTATTTATGGAGGTTTATATATATTATATTAGGCATTATAATCTATTAAGATAAAAAATTAGGTGCTTAAAGTAAAGATAGTTATTAATTTAAAAATAAAATTCAAAGTTGTTATTTAATATCCAATCTTTTTTACGTACTAACTTAGTATTTATAATATTTTAGTATTACCCCTGCTTATGATTATTATATTTTCTTACTAGCTTTTAGTAGCAAGATTTATTATTTTAAAATGTTCATCAATAAGCTTAGGTGAAGTCATAAATTAGGTAATAAAGTTTACCTTTTTATATTATATCATAATCCTTTGAAACAATATATTGATAAAAGAATCTATTTTAGGCCTAACCAATCATTAAAATTATTACTTTAACAGACCTGTTAGCTTAATTAAGTTTATTTTTAATTAACTAATAGAATAAAACCTTTAATTACCTTGCCTAAATTAAGGCCTTTCTTTTGAAAGATTAATATTAATAACTACCCCTGATCTAATAATATATCAATTGTTTTAACCTATGTTTAGGGGGCTGGTTGCCTTACTCTCAAATATTTATATTATTAAAAAGATATAGCTAATAATAGACAATTTTCATATATTTAATTAGCACCCTGCTCCAGATTAATCAATAGCTAGTAATAGGTATATTTTTATTATATTCTTATTATATTTCTATCAATTTATCAAGAGATCTCAAATGAAAAAAGCTTATCAGTTAACTATTAAATAGATATTATCAAATATATTAATATTATAAATATTATGAATTTCTGTAGTTACTAAAGGGTAAAGTTTTAAAGCTGATTTTAATTATTTAAAATATTTTATCAAATATTTTAATTAGTTTAATATTAAAGTAAAAATAAATGTTACTTCTTAATTTTATCATATTAATAAAATTTTATTAAGTATTTTAAAAAAAGCTTTCATGTTCAATTTACTCTACATTATAATAAACATTTATGATTTAATAATTTATGTTAAATTTAAAAGTTTATATTATGTATTAAGAGCTAGTAAGTAAACAATTTAATAAAGTTTTATTAAATAAATTATAATAAAGCCTAGATTTCTTATTAGGCTTAATTATATTTATTTTTAAAATTTATAAAATAAGTTCTCAAAATCAATAATATTAGTTATTAATTAGCCTAAATAAAACAATTTTATTATATAAAAAGGATATATAACGAAATACTTTAGATCTTTTATATAATATTATATATATAAACCCTATAATATTTATTAAAAATACTTAAAAAAATAGTATTTTTTATAATAATAATCAAATAGGTAAACTAAACGTTTTAATGAAATTCTTGATCAAAAATTTATAATATATTATATCAAGTAAATAAGTTTATAAATTATAAAAACTTCATTATCACCTCTATGCCTAGTACCCATGTTGATTTTTTAATTATTATAAGAAATATATATAGCCTTTAAAAAAGTCATAAGATGAATAATTTTCATTTTATGATAATATTTACTTTAAGAATATAATCTATATTATATAATAATAGTAATAGAGTTCCTTAGCTCTAGTGAGATTGGACTTAATAAGTAAATATTAAATAAAATAATACTTAAGTTAATTTTTAAGGTCTGCTAGTATTAATTTATATTTTTATAGAAAATTCTATAGATAATTTTAATATTAACTTTATAATTTCACAAGCTATTAAAGCTTATTAACCCTCCTTTATGATAAGCTCCTCAATTCAAAATAAATAAATAATATAAAAAAAGAATTTTTATTATAATAATAAAATAATAAGTAAGTTATAAAATATTATATATAAAAAGATTTAAAAAGTAATATAATAATATAATAATAAATTAATTATATATAATGAGTATAATATATCTTATAATATTAATTGTAATATACTTTACCTGCCTAGTAAGGCCTATATAATTATATATAATAAAATTAATTATAATAATAATATAATTATATTTATTTTCTTTACACTACTTCACTTAGCTTATTTGGCTTATTTAGCTTACTTGGCTTATTTAATATTAATATACTTAATAATATACTTAAACTTAACTTTATTTTATAATTTTATTAAGCTTAAGTTATTATATAAGCTTATTTTATTATATAAGTATAGTAATATACCTAGTTTATTATATAATTATAATTTATTTTATTATATAATATACCCAGGCTTAACCTACTTAATAAGCCTAAGTTTATATTTAATAAACTTAATTAATCATATAATTATTATAGTATACTTGATGATTATAATAATAGTATATTTGATATTGTCAGATAAAGCCTGCTGATCTGTCTTAAACCGGTGGGATTTAAGGATATTCTGTGTGTAAGAGTAGAAGGTACAAGTCTTAGGGTTAAAGAGCTTATATAAAAGACTAAGTAGGAACTAAAAGGTAGGGTAGCTTAATTTTTAAAAATAATAAATAATAATTAAAACTATTTAATACTATAAAAACAGTCCTTTAAATATATAATTTTTAATAAATTAATTATAGCGTTCTGCTTTAATAAGTATATCTAGTTAAATTTATTATATTACTTTGCTTTAACTAATATAATAGCTAAAAAGTTATTATATTAATACTGCTGTATTACTATAATTAATATAGATAATTACTGGCTCTGGTTCCTAACATAACAGCCAGTTACATTATATTATTATAATAAATTTATTAGCTAATATTAATCCGCGCTGGCCATGTTTCCTAATAATCCCCCTTTCTTAGGTTCTTTATTCCTAAAGATTCTTTAAGTAGCGCAGTGCCTGTAGGTAAGTTTTACATGTTACTAGAATCCCTTTTTTTATATTTTAGTATTAACTCGCAATGCCTTTTTTTATTAATAAATAAAAAATAAAAACTCTATAATTATATTATAAAAAAGGGTTTTAAAATAGTTTTCTCTTATAAGTAATATGTTAAGCTAAATAAAGCTTGCATAAAAGTAAATAAATTAAGTTATTATAAGGAGTATATTAGCACTTACTAAAAATATATTATAGTAAAGCTAATATTCTTAGATATAAACTAGTATTATTTAATTATAATATAAAATAAAATAAGACTTTAAAAATAAAAAAAATATTTAAAAATTATAGTAATAATAGCAAAGCTAGTAAAATTAAATACCTAAATAAATTAACTTTAAAAGCAAGATAACCTCCTTTGTAAATATACTAGTAACTTTATTATTTATAATATAAAGAAAATAAAAAAGCTTAAAAGGCTTAAAAAAAAAGTAAAAATAAAAGAAAATTAAAAAGACAGTAAAATAAAGTTAGTTAGCTATTATAGTAAATAGCAAGAGTTTTTTTATACAAGACTCCCTTAATAATATTTATGTTATAAAGGCTTTTTTATGCCTTTATTTAATAACTTTTATTATAACTATTTTCTTACTAAAATTCTTAAATCTTTTTAGGGCAATTAAGGTGCCTAACTAGTTCTTATAAATTATTTTTTAGTAAGTAATCTTTCTAGTAAATAAAGTACTAAATCTAACCCTTATGTATTTAGCGGTCTAGGATTTATTTAACTTTATATTTTTTATTAGCATTAGTTACTTTATTATAATTATTTTCTAGATTTAATATTAGTTCTAGTAATAAGATATAAAACACTGGGTATATTTATATTTATGCTAGTAATAATAAATAATAATTATTATTAGCAAGTTTTTTTTTAATTTTAAATAGCCTATATTATACTATATTAAGTTTATTACTTAGTTATTTACTCTTAATATTAAAATTTTTCTTTTTTATTATTTATTATAGGAAATAAACTTTCTTTCCCTTTTTTAAAAGTGGCATGTCCTTATACTTTTTATTATAATAAAATTTTATTTTTTCCTTAGCCCACCTAATATCTCGTGCAAGTAATTTATATAGTATATTTAAGTGCTTGACTTATATTAAGACTAATTCTAATCTTTTTTTAGCTAATAATAATATTTATATTATTCTTAGGTTCCTTCCTAGATTTGCATAATAAGGCAAGATATTTATTATGGTATTCCTTATATTATTAATAGTAAACTATGCTATTAATAGTATTTTAACCTAATTATCTTGGTTCTAGTTAAGGTAATATTATAAGTATTACTTAATTAACTATATTATCCTTTTTATTTATTTATTTATTTATTAGTAATTCACGGTTAATATATCTTAACTTATTCCGCATGCTTTTATAATTATTTCCTAAAACTTAAATATAAATAACTTATTTTTATTAAATATAAATCTTTTTAATAGTCCAGTTTAAATAAATACTTCTTGTAGTATTAGTAACGCTAGTTTCTTTATAATAAGATTTTTTATAACTAGTTTAATAATTATGTATTTTATAAGTTTATATATAATAATAACTATATTAGTATAGGTAAGTCCTATAATAAGATTTTTAAATAGCAGTAGCCCTGTAATAAAATTAATAGTAATATTTTCCCAAGGTCTTATAGGGATATCTAGTATTTATATTTTCCTATATAGCTAGTATTAAGATAGTTTATTTTAATTATATTTATTATAATTTATAATATAGTCTTAAACCTGTTAGTATATTCTTAAAAAGAAGTATACTTATTAGATTTTTTTTTATTATTTTCTTAATTTTTTAGTATTTTTTAAATAATAAGTCATAATATAACTTAATTACTTTCTAAACCATGCTTTAAGATACCATAATTAATTTATTTTAAAGAAGTATTTTATTACTTTCTTTTTTAAATTAGGCTCCCCAGCTCCATGCTTAAAGTTATTTATTATTTTATTATTTTTTCTTAAGTTATACTAGGAACTTATAATTATTAATTATATATATAATAACTAGCTTAGCATCCTGGTTAAATTTAAGAATATCTCTGTTTTTATAGAAAATATTTATCTTAGGATTTTTAACTTTAATTATATAATCTAGTCTTTAGCTTAGCGCGTTTATGGTAATATTCTTTTTTTTATTAATATACTTAAATTAAAAGTTATATTATAATAGCTGCTAAGCCTATTTAATTTATTATTTATTAAGTTTTTTTATTATTATAAAGTATGTTAAGTTCTTATAATTAATTTAAATAATAACTTTATGTTTTATTTCTTAAAGATAATATCTTTATTTTTTAAACCCCTTTATAATTACTAATACTTCCTAATTATAAGTGTTATACCTTTGTTTAGTATTTATTATTTATTATAAAAAGAATACAACTGGTCACAGCTTCCTATTTTTATTTATTTATTTAAGGACTATCCCTATGGCTCCTCTAGATATATTATTTTTATATAGTATTATAGCTCCAGGTTATAAGGCTATAAAATAAATACTTTCTTAACTTTTTTTTTAATATTTTATATTACTCTTTTTTATTTCTATTCCTATTTAAAGGGTTTATTATCTTGTAATAGTCTGGTAAATAATTATGTATCACGCGCGTAGGTAAATAGGTATTTTTATATATACCTTAAAAGTCCTAGAAATCCTTTAACTCCTTTTTTATTTATTAATATTAGGTAACTTAGGATTTTTTTTATTATTTTTTTTTTATTTTTTTATCCTTCTAGCATATATTTTATACCTAGGTATTTAATCTTATTTATATTAAATATATATTTATTAATATTTATTATAAGTCCTGCCTTTATTAATACTTACATAACTTTTTTTATATAGGTGTTATGTTCTTCCTTAGTCTTAAAGTAAACTATAATATTATTAAAGTAAATAATAATAGTCTTATTTATAAACTTTCCTAGTATATAAGTTATATACCTAGTAAATTTAGCTAGTAATTACTTTAGTCCCATAGGTGTAATAACCTATTTATATAATCTTATATTTATAAAAAATACTATTTTATGGATATCCTTAGCATGCATTTATAAGTTATAGTAACCTTATTAAATATTAAAAATTATAAAAATCATAGTTTCTTATAAAAGGTCTTTTTTTTATCCTATATATAATACTTAGTGTTATTAATTATTACTTTATTAAAAAGGTAATAATTAATAACTAATTATTTATTCTTTACCCATGCGCCTTTTTTATCTTTCTTTGGCACTATTATAGGTCTTAAGAATATATATAATTTTAACTTATAAATATATCCTGCCTTTTTAAACTTATAAATAAACTCTGTTTCTACCTGTAGTTTCACCGGTGATTTTTGGTATTATTATACCTGCGGTAACTTTTCTCCAGGTATTAGTAATATTATAGCTTTATAATAGCTATTATGCTGTGGTAATTAGTAGTTAGGTTTTATAAATAATTTAATATATTTATAATATTTTTTTAGGAGTTTTTTAAGTACTCTAGCAAGTTTTTTTTTATATTTTTTTTTAGGCTTTAGTTATATAGCCTTTTATTATATTTTATTTTTTATTAATCCTAAGTTATATATTACCTTTTACTACTTATCTTTTTCTTATTTTTCCAGAGCTTTCCCTAATACTTTTTTAGTAACTTAGATTTATGTCTTTTATTATTACTCTTTTTATATTTTTAACTAAGTATTATTAACTAGCACTTTCCTAGTTATCTAGTTAATATCTAGGTTTTATTAAGTAAGCCATGTTATTTTAATAACTATATTATAAAATCCCTGGGGTATAATTAATATAACTTTAAATATAATATTCCTAATGTACTTGCTATTTTTTATTAATATATTATTAGTTATAAGCTTAGGTCCCTGGTGTATTAACTTACCTTTAAATTTAAAGATTTTTTAGTATTCCCCTGTAAGCTTGGTTACTAATTAGTATATTTTAATAAATTCTTTTTTAATAAACTGCTTAGAGCACCCTAAGTCTAGTAGGATTCTTATATACCTTTTATTTAACTATACTATAATAATAATTAATATGTTATTTTTAATTATAAAGAGTGTAACTTCTTTTTAATGCTAGTAATAATATTACTATTATACTTTAGCCTATCTTGTTGGTTGGAACTGGCCTGTTTTTTGGTGAAATATGCAATATAAAATATTATAATTATAGTAATTAAGTTTTACATGGTTTAGGTGTCCTGCTTTTATTTTTATGTAATTATATTTAGTATTACCTAAAGGGTAATTATAATTTAGTTATATAATAATTCTTAGTGCTTGCGGTTTCTAGCAACATAATTCCTTAATTTTCTAGTACTATAAATACTTATTATTATAATATTTTATTTAATTAATATCTTGGTGCGCTTTCTTGCTTAACTTAGGATAGTATTTACAAGAGTAATTTTTTATATAACCTAAGACTTTACTATATAGGCTTATTTTTTATTTATTTAATATTTATTTATATTCTTCCATAAATTTAATATTAACATGCCCATAAGCAGGGCATTTTAAGAATATTTATTTTTTATATTTATTACACTTTAATATATAATCCTATTATATATGGGTAAATTCTTCCCAGTAAACTACTTATACTAGTTTATAATTACAAGGTTTATCTTCTTTAGTATTATTACTAAACAGGGTTTATGTTTATATTTCTTAAGTCTTATAGTAATTTATAACTATTTTATTACTAATTAAAACTATTAAAGGTGTATAAAACTTTTTTTTTAAATTTAAAGAAATCTTATTACTTTTTTATAAGTAATTTTTTCTTTAATTTATAAAAGGCTTGTTCTTAAATAATTTATATTTACTTAATATTATATTTAGTCTTCCTTTAAAACCCGTGCAGTGTCCTGCTTATTTTTTTAACTTATTATTAGTAATAATATTAACTTTTTTGTTTTTTTTAATTTTAAGTTCTTGCATGTTAATATTAATACTCTTAAGTATTTCTTTATTATTTTTTTAAGATTTTTTATATTTTACTAGACCTTTTTTTATACTTAGCTAATTTATTTAATTAATTTATTTATAAATTATATTAATTCCTTTTATTACTTTATAATATTCTTAAGAATATCTTCCTCCGTGATATCCAGGAAATCAGGTTTAGTTATTATATAAGTAATATATATTTATAAATTATAAGTAGCCGGTCCATAATTTTAGCACTTTATTTAACAGTGTTTCTTAATATATCTAATCTTTTTATATTTAAAGTATTTTTTTTTAAACTACTTCCTTTCCTTGCCATCCTTCTGTTCTCCAGTGGTAATAGCAGTATTTATTTTTATATTTTTATTCTTATTATATTATAAGTTTTATTTATTTTATCCTGTCCTATGCATGTTATTTCACTGTTTTTTATACCAATATTTATCTTATTATATTTTTATTTATAACACTACTTTAATAAGCTTATTAAGAATTTCTAGTAAATTATTAAGTATAACTAGTTAATCCTTAGTTCTGCTTTTAAGTTCTTTATAATATTTTAATATAAGAGCTAACTTATTCCAGGTTAAATTTAAGGTAATTTATTAAAACTTTGCGGTGTATTTACTAATAAATTATTTACCTTGGTATAATATATCTATTTTGCCTTGGGTAGTTTATTTAAGGTTTAGGTTGCTAAATACCTTAAAAATCTAGGCTTTAAATTTTTTATAATCCCTAAAGATCTTCTTGGTTATTAGTTTTTTATTTTTTGCAACCTGTTCTTAAAAGTCACGCATGTATAGTTTAAACTAATTAAATACAGGTCCCCTAAGGTAAGTGCCTGTAAATATAACTTTATTATATTTATTAGCTTCACTAAGGTTATTAATATAAATATATATATTTATTAATATTAAATAACTTTATAGGGATAATTTCTTACCTTTAAATAATTTTACTTAATTAACTTTAATTTTTTTAAAACTTTTTAATGCGTTAAGCTTATTAGCTAATACAGTAATTACTTCTTTTATATATTCTAACTTTTAAGCAGGGATAGGGCAGGCTATAGTAGCCTGCTGTGCCTAAGGAGTTTAAGTACCTATAATAATAGTAGATATTTTTAAATCTCTTGCGCTAAGGGTTTATTATTATTAGATAAAGCCTGCTAATCTGTTTTAAACTGGTGGGATTTAAGAATATTCTGTGCGTAAGAGTAGAAGGTACAAGTCTTAGGGTTAAAAAGCTTATATAAAAAACTAAGTAGGAATTAAAAGGTAGGGTAGCTTAGTTTTTAAAAATAATAAATAATAACTAAAACTATTTAATACTGTAAAGACAGTCCTTTAAATATATAATTTTTAATAAATTAATTATAGCATTTTGCTTTAACAAGTATATCTGGTTAAATTTATTATATTACTTTGCTTTAACTAATATAACAGCTAAAAAGTTATTATATTAATACCGCTATATTATTATAATTAATGCGGATAATTACTAGCTCCGGTTCCTGACGTGACAGCTAGTCACACTGTATTATTATAACAAATTTATTAGCTGACATCAGTCCGCGCTGGCCGCGTTCCCTGACAGATAAATAAGTTATTAAGTGTTAATTATTTTTAGGTTAAGAAGTATTTTACGTGTTTTAAGGCATGCAAAGTAGTAAAAACAAATTTAAATCTAAAGTAGCCTAAAATTTTTTTATATAAGGCGTTATAATAGTTTAGGGATAAATTCCTTTTCTTATTATATAAATTCCTCAAGTCTTTTACTTATTAAAATTTCAGCAGGCTCTCAAAATCTAGTAATAATAATATTCAAAATTAAATATTTTCAAGGCTAGTTTATAAAATAAGTCGTGTTTTCGAACTAAATAGGCTTATTATATTAAAGAAATAAAGCTAGTAATATAAATAATAAAAAGGGTTATTTTTTCTCAATAATTAACTGTCTATTTTTATAATAATAGCCTAGCTAATACCCAAGCTTGACTAATTATATTATAAATATTAAATATGTTATTATAAAAAGGGATAAAGCCACTTATAATTATTTACTAGGATTATTAATATTCTTACCTAAAGTTTTATATAGGCTTCTTAATAGTGTTAAGACCCATACATATTTTTAGGCAAAATCTAGGATTAGGGACTGGTAAAAATTAATTCTGATAATAAGATTATTAGTGTTTAAAAACTATGAAAACTTTAAAAAAACTTTTTTGATTCAAATACCTTATAAAATAACATGCATAAAAAAGCTTAATTTTAAGCTAATTTAACCTGAATTATATATTATAAGGGTAACAGAATATTAAAGCTAATATTTTATTATAATAAAATTAAAATATACTTATAAGTAATAATGATAAATAATAACCTTAAAAATTATATATTTAATACTAAAGATTATATAGGGGGAAAGACCCGGGTGCCCCAAAATTTATTTTTAAGTTAATATAATATTGATAACTATCCTAGCTCCTAGTAAATAAATTAATGTATCAAAAATAATAAGATTTATTAAAAAGTAAGAAAAGTAGTCCATAAAAGTAAAAGAAGATTTAAGGTAATTTTTTAAGTAAAAGTTTTATATTACATAACTTATCCTACTCTTACCACCTTATACTTTATAAAAGTACATAATGAAAAACTACCTAGACTTTAAATAGGCTACTATAAACATTATTGCTATACTATTTGATAATAATATATGAAAATATTCAATATAGTTAATAAAACATTAATTTTTCTACCTAGCTAAACTATGCTATTAGCTTAATATATATTATTTCACTAGGTAAATATAGATATATGTAATAATTAAAAATAAAGTAATAATAATTTATTTTTTTACTTTTTACTTAATTATCATACCTATATAATAAATACCAAGAACCTTAAATAGGTTACTATTTTTATAATCTTAATATTGATCTTTTCATTAAGCTTAAGGCTAAGAATAAGGTTAAAAAGTAATATATATGAAATGTTTGAAAAATATTTTATAGCCTTTGAATTATATATTTAACTAGGGTATTTATATAGTGCTATTAATAAAGAAATATATAGGTATCATTATTTTAGGTTTTGATAATTAATTAGTTTATTATGCGATAAAAACTATATACCCATTATAAAGCACCTTAAATATATTATTAATCTTTATTTAGTTTATTCTTACCCTTTTTAAAAGAATTTAATAATAATAACATAATATATTAAAATTATAAAAATATTGAAGCTATTATACTTTTTTATAGTGAGTTTTCAAAACTAACGTACTAATAATATTAAATCATAAATATTAATGAGTTTTGTCAATATTAGTTATAATAATTAAGTTATTAATATAAATCATGTTACATATGAAATTATTTTTATTAAATCTAAGTAAAATAAGGTATTCCTTTTAACTAATGATCTTAAACCACCTTAATTAATATAAATTATAAGGCACTTATATAATAACTAAATATTAATTTGGTTTTTTCAAAAGAATTTTAAGGTTAGTATAATATACTTTTTTTATTTTCTATTATTATATATAAGTATATAATAATGATATTAACCTAGTAATAATATTTTTTATAAATTATTATTATTATTTAAAAGCAAGCGCATGACAATATCAAGAAAATTGTACCATTATTATTAATAAAAAATAATTTAAAATATTACTAGTTTCTTTCATTTATTTATCTAACCTTAAAGTATTTTACTTTATTATTATTATTTATTCTAGTTATAAACATTTATTTTCTATTAAAAACATAATAAATAGATTAATAAATAGGTTACCCTACTATAGCCCCTATATAAGGCCTTATCAGGGGGTTTTAATAGTAAACCAGCTATTAAATATACGTAATTTTAGGTGTTATTAAGCTTAACTTTTATTATACCTAGGAGTGTAATTTTCTAAGGCTTATAAAATACTTAAATTTATTTATTATCAATTTTATATAGGCCTTTATATTAAGATATATAAATCTTTTAAATGTTAAGTTCTTTATCATAACTATTAAAAATAATTATATAATCTTAAAGCTGAAAAAGATATTTTTGAGGCATTAAAGACATAATAAAATATAAATACTTGATAAAAATATATAATATAATAAATAATTAATCTTTATTATTGTTTTGAAAAATTTACATTAGTATTTATATATTTCAAAAAAGGGTTAATATAAAGATAAATAATCAAGAATTAAGTTATGAAATTACAAGGTTTTTATAAGCTTATTTGAAATTATTAATATATTATAGTTAATTACCCTAGGGTATATTTAAAAACGGAAAGGCCTTAATATACTTAAAAATATAAAAAAAGTTTTTCAAAAAATACCTTGGGCTTTTAAGTTATTATTTTAAAAAAGTATTATTGATAAAAAAAAACTAAGTGCCTTTAAAATGAAGAAAATTGTGTTACTTTTACCAAATTTTAAATATTTTTAAAGAATTTTAAACATAAAGTAAATATAAAAATATAATATATTATGATTTAAGAAATGTTAAATCATTATTGATAGTATAATATAATCAATATAAAAAATATAGTTAAAAGTTTAATTTATTAATGTAAGTTTAAGAAAAGATTTTTTAAGGGTAAAAAACCTAGGTAAAACTTTAAATTATCCTTTAAAAAATATGCTAGTTATAAAATACTTTTAATTATTTTTTATTGAAGGTTTTTTAATCTTAATTTATAATAGATTATAATAGGCATAAGGAAACCTTATCAAGAAATAATATTAAAAATATTCTATTTATTAAACTATTAGTTAATAACTTATTAATAATATTATTAATGAATTTCCTTTTTAAAGCTTGTTTTTAAACAAGAATATAATAAAAATAGGAATTTTACCTTTAACGGTATTAGTTTTTGTAAATAAAAGTAGTATTTTGAATAAAATATTACCATAAAAATTATTGTAACTAGTAAATATTTTCAGGGCACCTTAAATCTTGATTTATTATTATAATCATAAAAAATATTTTAATTAATAAAAATGTTAAAACTAGTTCTAAGCTTTATAATAAAAATTAATACAGATATGTGCTATAATTTGCCTTTCTTACATTAATTCACTGCCTTTATTAACTAACTTTACGGTTGATTTAGCTAGACAGGAATATAATTAATAATGCATTTTACAAGTTAATTACTTTATAAATTTTAATGTATTAAATATATAAATAGGTTTATTAATAATGGCACATGCTTTTTTTAGGCATGCTAGATAATTTACACAGGAACCCTCCTAGGTTAAATTTTAGTTTAAAAAATACCTTTATTTACTTTTTATTATTATCTAGGTCATTTATAATAATATTAAAGGGTTTCATAAAGATATTAACTATTAAAGATTTTGACTTTATTATTTAGAATATTTACTTTTTATTGTAAATTAAAAGCTTTAAAAATTTACTCATTACTTATTAATTTATTTTAACTTTTTTTATTTACTTTAAATAAAACTGAGAAATAAAAGAATACTATTATAAGCAAATTAGTAGGAGTCTCAGAGACAGGTATTAGAAATAAAATTCATGATTAATATATTGAAATTTTATTACTTTGTTATATAATTAATAATAACTAAATAATAAGCAAAGAATACAATTTAATATAATTTAAAATTCTTTATATATATAAATTTAACCATTATGATTTTACTCTTTATTATTTTTTGGCTATTAAATATTAAATACTTTTTTACTCCACCGCGTCTTACTCCTAAATATCCGCGAGCTAAAAAAATATTTATAAAACAAAGGAAATTTCTTGCTATTTACCTAATTAATAATTAAAAATAATAGCGGAACTTTTTTCAAGCTAATAATGATTTATAAACTTTAAGAAATTAAAATAAAAAAGTATGAATATAATAGATGATTTTACTAATAATTTTACTTTATTTATTATATTATTTTAGTTAAGCTAGGCTATAATATACTAGTAAACTTAACAAGGAAGCAAAAATATCTTTTAATTCTATTATTTAATATAATATAGATTAATACTTGTTTAGTTTATGTACCCCCCCTGCGTGGAATATTGATTACTTGGTTATTAATAAACTACTAGATTCTTTTAGAATCTTTATAAGTAAATAACGAAGTTATATTAAAAAAAATAAAGGGCCTAATAATCTTTTATACTTTATTTTATTAAATACTTTACCTGATTTAAAATAGCCCCTAAAAAAATTAAATTATATTTTTAATCTTAGTAATATAAGGTCATTAATTATATTACTAAACGAAATTACTAGTTAAAAGCAGTGTAAGACCAAGGTGTCTATTAAATCTCAATTAATAATACAGCTAAGGGCAATAATATTTAGACTAATAGAAAGTATTTATTTTTTATACTAGAAAAATTACTTAAAAAACTTTATAAAAAATTGGTAAAGGTTATTTCATATATAAAGGCTATCAATACTATGGCATGTATAGCATGAATTATACTTAGCTTATTTTTTAGTTAACTAGCTATTAATTAGCAAGCCAAAGCCTCTTGCTTTATATGTATAGATTAATTAAAAATAATAAGATTTTTATAGAAATCAGGCTTATATTACTTTAAGTAATATATAATAGTATACATTATTAAAAGTTCTAGGACCTTAACTTTTTTTATTATTATATCAAACCCTAGTCATGCTAAGCAGAAGTTATTATGTCTAATATATTATTGTTATTAATAAACATGTAATATAATTACTTAAAATATAGAATTTATTAAAGGCTTAATAATTTTTATACATAATTTACATACTCTTAATCAAAAAATATTCACTTTAAATTTTTAACTAGTTTATATTCTACCTTCCTTACCTTTGAAAAAGCTGCTTAATTGCCTAATATTAATTATAAAAACAATATGTTTAATTATTATAACTTATTACTTATAATTTCAAAATGCCCTTATTTATTTACCCTTTGAAAGTTTAAATATTGAGTATATTTTACTTTAATTATTAGGACAAGAAAAAATAATTTAAGAAATAAGATATTAACCTTTTATCTTTCGAAACTAAGTATAAAACTATTAAAGCCTTTTATTTTATAATCAAGATTATAGATCCTAGCTAAAAATATCTTAGCTTATAAGCTTAAACTTCTTATGTTACTAGAATGAATTAAGATCCTATTTAGTATTAATTTAAATTAGAAATTAATAATATTTTATTGATTACTCTTGCTAGGTAGTCCTATAATAAGAATATACCTTAATAAAGGTATATAAAAAAAACATTAAACCCTTCTAAGTATATTTATAAGGATTTCCCTTACTAGCATGGCTTTATAAAGCTTTTATATTAATTATTTGTATTTTATTTTCTATTCACGTTATATGCTTGCAAAGTTTATTAAAAGAAAATGATCTTTAATATGTTTATAAAAATATCATTTTTAGCTATAAATATATTAATTATCAAATATAAATATTTAAGCCATTATTAACTATTATAATTAGGCTTTTTTATAAGGGGTAAATTAAGATTTTTTCTTAAATAATTTTATAAGCTAGCTATAACCCTAGTTATTATAAATTAATATAACTACTTTAGTTAAATAATATTACTTTTAATAGAATATATTTACTAAGTATTAAAATCATAAGGTTTCTGGCCTGTAGGGTAGTTTCTGAATAATATAAATCTTTATAATATATTTACATAAAAAGAGAATTTTAATAAGTATTTTGAAAAAAAATCTAAAAGATTATCTTTAAATCTAAGAGCTTAGGAGTCCTGGGCTTGCAAAAAAATAATATTTTTTTATATAAGCTAAGTTAGCCCAAGGCTAACTTATCCCTGTATTTATAGCTATTTTATAGTTATAGCTAAGCTATAAATGAAAAGTTTCTATATATTATAATAGGCCTTACACTACCTTTATTTAGGGTCTTATATAAAATTAAGATAGTAATACATTTTAAGGCCCTCGCGGCTTTTTAATTACTAAGGTATTATTATAAATATAAATTTACTAGTCCTAGTTCCTGGCAGGGTTTAGGCTTAGGATTATTTATTATGCAGGTAAATTAAACCACATTAATAAATGTACTTAATAAGTTAACTACCTAAGGGAGAATTAACACGAAAAGAACTAAAGAGATTATACAAAGTAAGTAAAAAAGGCTGTTTTGATAATTAAAGATTATAAACATGTAAACTACTTAGAAGATATATTTCATTAAATATAGCTAAGATAGCTAGTACAGAAGGGTTATAAAAGCATTTCAAAACCCTAAAAATAAAAAATACCTAAGGTTCCTTATAAAAGAAACCAGGGCCCTTACTGATTAATAAAAAGTAAATTATAACTATAACGGCTATATTAAGTTTCAAAAATAAAGCTATTATATTAAAAGTATAAAGATTTTATAAAAAATGGGCTTTATTTAAAATTAATTTTATATAATAAATCTTAAAAAGTTTACTTAAACTTCTGAAATAAAATATTTTTATAAAAAAAAAAGGTCCTAGAGGTAATCCAGAAGTATAAAAATAAAACAAATACATAGAAATAAGGTAAAATATAAAAAATACCCTGTGATTATAAAAATTAAGACTTATAAAAAGAACTTTTTTTATAACAGGAATTATATATTTTAAATTACTACTAGTTATAAATAAAAGTTTTTATAAAGCTATATAATAACCCCTTTATAAAATGTTTTATAAAAAATCTTAAAGCTAGTATAATAAAGATTTTTAATCTTAAAAATATGATTTTATTATAAAGTAATACAAGGCATGTAATATTTATTAAAACTTAAGAATAATTTATAATAAATAGTAGCAGTTATTTTAATTTTAATATATTTTTATAAACCCCTGGGAGTATATAGGTATAGATTTTATTATAAACTTACCTATAACCATTAAGGCGGAAAATTTTAGGAGTTTATAAAATATATACAATATAATTTTTATAATAGTAGATAAAATAAGTAAGATAGCTTATTTTATTCTTATATAAAACATTATCAAGGGGTATAAGTCAGCTTTTGTTTTATTTATAAAATATTCTAGCTTTATGGAATACCTGTAAATATTATAATGAATTATAAAAGAATATTCGCCAAGGGCTTTTAGTTTAATCTTATATATTATTTATTAATAAAGTATTAATCAAGTATGGTTTATTATCTATAAATAAGTAGTTAAATAAAGTACCTAAATAATGTTTTAAAATACTTTTTATAAGAATATATAAACTTTTTATAGAAATAATTAAGTAAACTATTATTTTTTCATAAAGTTTATTTATAATATTTTATAATAATCATTTACAAGGGCTATTTTCTTTATATAGTATATAAATCCTTGTGTAATTATATTAAATCTTAAGGTAGGTAAAAATATTTCTTAATAAGTAGTAAAACAAGCCACTTACATGCATAAAATATAAAAATAAGTCTATAAAGTAATCAAAGTTATTTAGGCCTTGCAAGCTAAGTATTGTAACTTTAAAAAAGTTAAAAAAATCTTTAAAACTAAAAATTCTATGTATATATTAATAATACTAACTAGTCATGAATCTGATTTAGTAAGAGGTTTAATTAATTTTAGGCTAGATTATAAAAAGCTATATAGATTTTAATAAAAATACTTACCAAGTAACTTTGCCAGTTAGCCTTTATATATATAATATAATTGATATTTTTATACTCTACGATTTTTAAAAAAAATAAAGGGCATGAGTACCTGTAAATAATATAAAACTAGATTTATAAACCTTAATAAAAATGTTATATAAAATTATCTTAAAACCTGGCAAAATAAATCCCGCGAAGATATTTATAAAGTAAATAAAATAGAAAAAGCCTATTATATATTTATAATATTTATTATCCAATAAAAAGTATATTATAAAAGGAAAAAACCATATTTATTAAAAAAATAAAAATGAAAATACCCTTACAAACAACAGGCCTATTTTATTTTTTCTATATTGATGGGCTAGCCATGTATTAATTAGTAATTATATATAAAACTTTTATAAGAATAAAAAGGCTTGTCTAAATTTACTTACTTATTTTAGTTATTATTTTTTAGCAAGATATATAATTAAATCATAAGTAATTATCATACTTTTTATCAATCCCTTTTAAAATATAATAACCCCAGCAAAGGTAGCCGGAGAATATATAATAATATATAAAATACTTTTTAAAAATTAAAGGCTAATAACTTTTTTAAAGCCTTAAAGCGACTTTTAATATTCTCTTTATTAAAAACTATTTAGTATACCCGGGGATAACTTTTTAAGAAGTTAAACCTATTAATATCATATTTCCTAAGTTAGGACTTTAATTCAATAAGGCATTTATACACGCGCTTTAAAAAACTAAAATAACTAATTTTTAAAGGCTGCAAGAGGTAAAATAAACATAAAGGTATATAAAGCAGAATAATGTTATTTTTCTTGCAGGTTTTATCAAATTACGGTGTAAGATAATTCTTATGGTTATTTAAAATAAGGAGTTAATAAATACTAATTATATAGGATATAATTATAAAAATAAAATAATATTAAAGCTAGTAAAGGCCTATTTTATTTATTATATCTTTATTCTTGCTAATCTTAATCCTCTAGTCTTCAGGAATCCTTTCCTTTATAAACTAGTCTTTTAAATAAACCACGCCTTTGAAAACAATTATTAATAGAATAGCCTAGTTTGTAGTATTAATATATTTAATTATAGTTACCTATTCTTAATTCCCTGACTAAATAAGCCATGGCTTATTAGGCATGTTACTTCTTGTCATAACTTTTATAATTATAATTAATTTTATTATAAAGGTAGTTTTATTAAAGTTATATATATTTACTGGGAGGATGTCTTTATTATTATAAATTTTTTATAAAATAATAAAAAACCACGCAAGGACCCTAGGATCCTTGTACTGGGCATGTTTTTAATTATAATACCTGATAAAGTTAGACTTTGATTTAAAATAATAAATTAAGAAGTTAGTAATCTAGTTATTCCTAAAGGAAAGGGGGGGGGGGGGTTATTAAATTTGCCTTTAAAATAATCTTAGCCATCTCTGTAATATAAGAATACCGCAGGGGATATTTATACTTATCCCTGAATATAATTTATTTTACTAAGTATTCCTTTTAAGTTTAGAATAGCCTTGAGTTATAATTATAAATTTCTTGTTAATTTTATTACCCTTTAATTTAACCGCGAAGGATTTCACGTGAAACTTTAGACTTTTACTGCTTAATAAGTTTCTTAAATTTCACTATCTTTTAATATATCTATGGTGTATTAAATCCTCCCCTCCTGCTTAATTAATTCTTAACGCGATCAATGCGGTTTTGGTGGCATGGTGGTTAATTAAAGTAACATGGTTAAAACTATCTACAGAAAGTTAAAGGGGCGGGCGGATCACCCGTGGTGGGCGGATCACCCAATAATTACGTTATAGCATGCAGGGCTATTTTTGATAAGGTAAATAAAGTTATTAAAATCATTATTCATTAAGTGCTGGCGTGGAATAGCCAAACTGACTAAGAATAAAGATAACCATAAAGGCCAGCAGTATAGTAGTGACTTAGGGTTATAATTTTTAATTAAAATAAATTCAACCTTAATTTTATGATTAATAAGCCGCCCTTATAAAAAGAACTAAAAAATTATTAATTTTATTAAATTTTATGGATTAATTATTGTTTTAATATTATAAAGCTTAAACATGCCTGCTAACATTGATAGTATAATACTTTAATTTTAGTTTATCAAAAAATCTTACCTAGGGCTTACCTTAAAATATCATTAATTATAAAAAATTATTCAATAAGCTTGTTAATTATTGTTAAAATGATGTTATTAATATTAATATGAAGCCCTTAAGTAAATACTTCTTAATTATTATTATAAGCCTAAAATTAATAGAAATTATATTTTATATTTTTTATTAACCTTATTAAAATAAGGTATTCAAGCTAAAGGTATTATTATTATTTTAATAAATTCAATAAGCCTTTATACCTTATAATAGGGCTATCTTTTATTTAGATTATTTTTTATTATTATTAATTATTAACTCTTTTAATATCCTAGGCTTTGGTTACATTAAATAACTAAAATTTTTAAAAATCTTTTCCTTAAAATCAATTCAAAAAATTATTATTCAAAGGTTAGTAAAGTTTTAGATTTTGATATTATTATAAATCAAGCCCTTTAACTATTATTTGATCAATTAATTTCTAAATTAACTGTTATTAATTATAATACCTGCCTAGGGCATAATTATTACCTTAATTATTTTTATGGATCTTGAATCATAATATTGCATGAGCCTAAAAAATAATTATATAAAGCTTAAATTATATTATTTAATTACCCTTTTTAAATCCTAGGTAAAGGGTTTTTAAAAAAACCTTCATTCTTAATTTAATTATTTAGCCAAGTAATATAAACCATATTTTAAATATTATTATAAAGGCTAAAAGTGTTAAAAAAACTAAAACTATTTTATATAGTATATTGAAAATCATTAAGAATTTAAAAGTATATTAAAGTAATTAATATTTTATTCTTTAATATTCTTTAATATTTTTGAAATATTTAATGATATCTTTTATTCTTAACTTTTTTATAATTTTATAAATACTTAGTATTTATAAAAATAATTTTTTAATTAAAAAGCTTCTTTAAAAAATATTATATTATTTTAATATTTTATATTAGATTTAACCTAAAGGTTTTATTAAAAATATTTTTAAGATATTTTTTATTTATTTTTATTTTTTATAATATATACTTAATATAAAACATATTAATACATGCCTAAGCCCTTTTAAAGTAAAATATTATAATATTTATTATTTAATATACTTATTCTTTATTATTTATTTTTTAGCCCTGATATCATATTTTTATTTTATTATATTCTTTTATAATTTTTTCAAACTTATTATGTAAGCCCTTCAAGCTTAATATTGATACTTTATTTCTTTTATTTGTAATACTCAAGGCGCCTGAAAACTCCTTAAATCTATTAATGTTATTATAATTTCATTAATATCTACCACTTAGCCCCAGTAATAACTTTTAATAATTGATATTATTATTAGGCTTTAATTTATACTCTTATTTTTATAATTTTTTTATATTATTTTATAAATAGATATTAAGCATGCCGTAGCCTTAGGCTGGTATTATTTTTTAGAAAATAGATTAATAATATTTCTTAATACTATTAAGCTTTTAAAAATCTATTTTCGATTAGCATTTTATATTTAGCTTTTTATTATAACTATATTGATTAGTAATATATTTATAATTTTATTATTTTAGTTATTATATATAATACCTTAGTTTGGTATATTTCCTAAATTTCAAAAAAACTAAATGTTTATAATACTTAAATATATAGATTTATTATCATTTAATATCATATAAGGTACTTATTTTAAGGTATTTTTATGTTATTGATTTTATTATAATCAATATCAAACCATACTCTATATTTAATATTATATATATTATAACTTACTTATATTTAAACTTTTATTTAAATATATTTCTAAAAATATTTTATTTACACTCATAATTCTAATCAAAAATTATTGGAAAGGACCTAGCCCTTTAAACTAATATTGATATAAAAAAATAAATATATATTAATTATTTATAATTAATTTTTAATATAAATTACTTTTAGTTATTATTAAGTTTATCAAAAACTTTATTATTATTATCTATCAAATCTATTATATTACCTATATTAATACCCTAAAAATTTATATTAATAATATTTTAAATATTAGTAAGTTAAAATAATTATAATCCTTTTTAAAGCCTAAGTATTAAAGCTATAACTTATATAAATATCATAAATATCAAAATTATTTTTATAATAATGCTTATACTGCTAGTTTTACTACTTTAACTTAAAATAATTTCTATATTTATAAGCTAGTTACAACTTGTATTAATAATCAAGGTATTTTTAAAAAAATATTTATTTGCTATAATAATTTTCAAGGTAATATTTTGTTGAAAAAATTATTATCTTTTCAAAATTATTACTTTTAAAAATAAAAGACCTGCTTTTATTTAATCCTTTTTTGAAAAAATCTCGGGGAATTAATATATTAATAAGATATTAACTAAGTTATTAGATGGTGCCTTTATAAAATCAAAGATATATATTAATATTACCTCTTAATAAGGTCCCCTCATATTTATTGTAATTTATTATAAATTAGTATTCTGAAAATTATTAAGGTTTCAAAAAAAGAATTAAAAATATACAATAATTAATATATAATCTTTTATAATCTATAAATATTTTTATAAAAAACTTATTCAGGCTTTATTTGAGTTTTTATTTATAAGATAAAATATCCTTACCTAGATTTGTATTAAAGAATTTAGTTGTTAAATATACCTTTTTGAATTAAATCCATTAAATCTAATTACTACCAGTAATCTTATAATATCCTTAAAATGATATATTATATTTTTTTATATTCTACTTTAATTTCATAGCCCTTTAAAGGTAATAGTAAAAAGTATTTTTTGATTCAAAGATCTTTTAAACGCCCTAAAATATGAAAAAGCTTATTTAATTTTTTTATAAAATTTTATTTTTCAATTAATTACCTCTTTTTAACGAAATAATAATTTAAAACCTAAGCTATTTTTAACAGACCTTTTTTATACTCCGGGGATGCCTTGGGGTAGTTAACTTTTAGTATATTAATAGCCCTAAGTAATTTCTTAAGTAATTTTTAAAATAATTCTTAAAATTGCCCCTAAATAATCCCCTAAAACCTTATAATTCAATAGCCTAAGTTTTTAATAACTAGCCTTTATATTTACCCCTTTTAATATATGTAAGTACTAAAATAAGAAAACATCAAAAAATGCTTAAAAAATAGTATTTATTTTATTTTATATTTTTATCGGTTTCTTTTATTTATACCATCTTTTTAAAGCCTTGAGGGCGTCTACCCCGGGGACTAAGTCTTTTTTTTTAAAGAAAAAGCCTGTCTTAAAGGCCCCTAATTTGATAATAATTAAGTATATTATATAATTATTTTTTGATATATACTTATAATTATAAAAAGAAGATTTACTACCTAAGAGAATGATATATATTAGTTATAAAAAGCTATCAAGATTGATTAATAATCAAGCTTAAATATTTTATAAGCCCTACGGGGTTATACCCTGGGAATAATAAAAGTAAGGCTTAGTAAAATCTACAGATTTATATATTTAATGACTAGTTAGTTACTAAACCCCACTGATAGGACCTTATATAAGCGCTAAAATAGCGTAACATTAAGTGATTAATTGATTATTATAAAAATAGCCTTTATATCTTATAAAAGTACTTATAAATTACTTATAAGTAAAAAGTAAGCTAAGTAACTATTATAGGTAAGAGACTATAATAAGATTTTATGAATTATAAGGCGGAATATTACTAAGATTGTTTGTAATAAAAGCTAGATATTTTTTATAAAAAAAAATATGAAAAAAAGAATTGAATTGTATATTATGAAAGGGTAATATATTATCACCAACTTGGGGTTACTAAAGGCTTGATTTTTAACTTAAGAGAATTAATAATCAATTTTAATATAAATTAAATTGATACTTACGTATTATAGTAATTTATCCTATTCAAATTTATATAAAATAAAAAGTAAATTTAAATTTGATTTAGGTAGTAATTATAATAATAAATAATTATAATTATTTGTTTTATAAGTATAATTACTTTACCCCAGATTATCTAGGATTATAATCGAATATTAAAACTAATTAAGTAAAACCTGCTAAAATAGGTGCCTAAGGCCTCCGGGAGCCTTAGGGCTCCGGGGATGAGCTATTTCTTTATCCAGTGAAGGCCACCTTTATGTCAGGGAACGCGGCCAGCGCGGACTGCTGTCAGCCAATAGATCTGCCTTACTAATATAATGTGACAGGCTGTCATGTTAGGAACCAGAGCCATGGATTATCCGCACTAATTATAATAATATAACAGTATTAGTATAATAACTTCTTGGCTATTATATTAGGTAAAGTGAAGTAATATAATAAATATAACTAGATATACTTATTAAAGTAAAACACTAATTAATTTATTAAATTTAATTATATTGAAAAAACTATTTTTGCAGTATTAAATAGTTTTAGTTATTATTTATTATTTTTAAAAACTAAGCTACCCTACCTTTTAATTTTTATTTAATTTTTTTATATAAGCTTTTTAACCTTAAGACTTGTACCTTTTACTTTTATATTTCAAATATTCTTAAATCCTACTAGTTTAAAATAAATTAGCAGGCTTTATTTAATAATAATAAACCCTTAGTATAAAAAATTTAAAGATATTTACTATTATTATAAAAACCTAAACTTTTTAAAAACTCAAGTTATTATTACTACCCTAATCACGCCAGCTGGCCTAGGACCAAAATAAGAATTTAAATATATAAAAAAAGTAATTATTATATTAGCTAATAAAATTCACGTATTAAAAAGTTTTAAGGGACTTAAGGTTAACCAGGTAAAACCCTTTAAAAATAAAAAATTATTTTTATAAAGTTATTTAATATTATTAAATATATATATTTATATTAATAACCTTAATAAAGCTAATAAATATAATAAAGTTATATTTACAGGCATGTATTTTAAGGGTCCTGCAATTAATTAATTTAAACTATACATGCGTAATTTATAAGAGCATGTTATATAAACTACTTAAGATAAAATAAATATATCATAAAATTTTACTAAATAGCTTTAAACTTAATTTAAAATAAGTTAGCCCTTATATTAAAATATTATAAGGGACTTAAAAGCAAGACCAAGGACTAATTAATTATATTTAATAATTTATTAAATATTTTTAATAAACTTATTAAAGCAGCATCACAGATAAAAACATAATAAAATAAATATTAGTATAAGAAATAATAAAATATAATATATAAAAACAATAAAAATAAAACCTAAGATAAGATAAAAATAAAAATATAAAAATAAATATTATTATTATTATTACTAAAGAATAAAAAAATAGCAAGAAAAAAAAGTAATTTTAAAAAGAATACTTTAAATATAAAAAACTAGGTATATTAAAAAACACTATTAAGTAAAGTATTAAAATTATAAACTAGCTATTTATAATCTATAATTATATATTACTTATATAATAACTAGACCTAGTTTCCTGGATATCATGAAGGAAGATATTCTTAAGAATATGATAAAATAATAAAAAAAAATTAATATAATCTATAAATAAACCAATTAAATAAATTAGCTAAGTATAAATAAAGGTCTAGTAAAATATAAAAAATATTAAGAAAATTAATAAAAAAATACTTAAACGTATTAATATTAATATATAAGAAGTTGAAATTAAAAAAAAAATAAAAAAGTTAATATTAATTCTAATAATAAGTTAAAAGAACAAGCAGGACGCTGCATAAGTTTTAAAAAAAGGCTAAGTATAATTTCAAGTGAATATAAATTACTTAAATATAAGCCTCTGAAAAAGCAGAGAAATGATTACTTATAAGTAATAAGATTTTTTTAAATTTAAAAAAAAGTTTTATATATCTTTAATAGTTTAAATTAGCAATAAAATAATTATAAATTATCATAAGACTTAAGAAATATAAATATAAACCTTATTTAATAATAATACTTAAAAGAATAGACCTTATAACTATAAACTGGTATAAGTAGTATACCTGGAAGAATCTAGCTATATACAACAGGATTATATATTAAAATATAATAAATATAAAAAATAAATATTTTTGAGATGCCCTGTTTATAGGCAGATTAATATTAAATTTATAAAGAAATATAAGCAAGTATTAAGAAAATAAAAAATAAGCCTATATAATAAAGTTTTAGGTTATATAAAAAATTACTCTTGCAAATATTATTCTAAGTAAGAAGGTATATTAAGATATTAATTAAATTAAATATTATAAAATAAGTATTTATAATACTAGAAAATTAAAAAATTGTTACTGGAAACTATAAGTATTAAAAATTATTATATAACTAAATTATAATTATCCTCTAAATAATAATAACTATAATTATATAAAAATAAAAGCAGGACACCTAAGCTATATGAAACTTTATTATTATAATTATAATATTTTAAATTATATATTTTACTATAAAAAACAGGCTGGTTTTAACTAACAAGATAGGTTAAAGTATAATAATAATACTATTATTAATATTAAAAAAGTAACACTCTTTATAATTAAAAATAATATATTAATTATTATTATAGTATAGTTAAATAAAAAGCATGCAAGAATCTTACTAGACCTAGAATACTTTAAGTGGTTTATTAATAAAAAATTTATTAATATATACTAGTTAGTAACTAAGCTTACAGGGGAATACTGAAGAATTTTCAAATAAAAAAAAGTTAATTTATTAAAAACTTAAGCTTATAACTAATAATATATAAATAAAAAGTGGTAAATATATTAAGAATATTATATTTAAAATTATGCTAACCATACATTAGGGATTTTAAAATATAGTTATTAAAATAATATGGCTTATTTAATAAAACCTAACTATTAACTAGATAACTAAAAAAGTACTAGTTAATAATATTTAATTAAAAATATAAAAAAAATATTAATAAAAATACATAAATTTAAGTTATTAAAAAAGCATTAGGGAAAGCTCTAGAAAAGTAAGACCAAAAATAAGTAGTAAAAGGTAATATATAACCTATAATTAATAAAAAATAAAATATAATAAAAGGCTATATAATTAAAGCTAAGAAAGTAATATAAAAAAGAACTTATTAAAGTGCTTATTAAAACTTTTAAAAAAATATTATAAATATATTAAATTATTCTTAAAACTTAACTATTAATTACTAAAGTATAATAGCTATTATAAAGCTATAATACCCTTAATACGTGGAGAAAAGTTACCGCAGGTATAATAATACTAAAAATCACTAGTAAAGCTATAAGTAAAAATAAAGTTTATTTATAAGTTTAAAAAGGTAAGATATATTTATAAGTTAAAAATTATATATATCCTTAAGGCCTATAATGGTGCCAAAGAAAGATAAAAAAGATGTATGGGTAAAAAATAAATAATTAGTTATTAATTATTACCTTTTTAATAAAGTAATAATTAATAATACTAAGTACTATATATAAAATAAAAAAAGACCTTTTACAGGGAGTTATGATTTTAATAATTTTTGATATTTAATAAGGTTATTATAACCTATAAATATATATTAAAATATTTACAAGATAATATTCCTTATAAATATAGGATTATATAAATAAGTTATTATATTTATAGGACTAAAGCAACTACTAGCTAAATTTACTAGGTATATAACTTATATACTAGAAAAGTTTATAAATAAAACTATTATTATTTACTTTAATAATATTATAATTTTTTAAAAAATAAAGAACATGATACCTATATAAAAAAAGTTATATAAAAATTAATAAATATAAGACTTATAATAGATATTAAAAAGTATAAATTTAATATAAATAAGATTAAATTCCTAGGTATAAAATATATACTAAAAAAATTAAAAATTAAATAAAAAATAATAAAAAAAATCTTAAGTTACCCAATATTAATAATTAAGAAAAAAGTTGAAGAATTCCTAAAACTTTCAAAATATATATAAGAATACCTATTTACCTATATGCATAACATTGATTACTTACTAAACTGTTATAAGATAATAAACCTTTTATATAGGGATATAAGTAAAAAAAAAGTAGTATAAAATATTAAAAAAAAAGATTAAAAAAGCACTTATATTTTAACCCTATAACCTAAAACTATAATACTATATAAAAATTATAACTAGTCATGTTCTTTTTATAATAAATAATAAATATAAATAAAATAAGCTATCTTAACACTAGCCGTACAGGAAAATATCAATACTAAATATTTTTATAAAACCTTAGGAAAGTATTACCCTCAATTTTATTATAAGGATATTATTATTTAAAAATCTTATTATAAGACTTACCTATATTAATATAATTATTATTATATATAAGCTTATAAAATATATGATTATTAAACTAGTTATAAAAAATCGTACTATAAAGAAACTAGCACTACTAATATTATAAAAAGTATTTATTTAAACTAAATTACTAAAAAATTTTATATTTAATAAAGACAAGCTATTTATGTCTAAGTTTTAGGGAATGATTATAAAAGCATGCAAAATAGGCTAAGATATATTAACCATAAATTATTAATAAATAAATAAATAAATAAATAAATAAATAAATAAATAAATAAATAAATAAATAAATAAATAAATAAATAAAAAGAATAATATAATTAATTAAGTAATACTTATAATATTACCTTAACTAGAATTAGGATAATTAGGTTAAAATACTATTAATAGTATAATTTATTATTAATAATATAAAAAACACCATAATAAATATCTTGCATTATTATATAAATTTAGGAAAAAACCCAAGAATAACATGGATATTATTATTAACTAAAAAAATTTAAAATTAGCTTTAATACAAGTTAAGCACTTAAATATATTACATAAATTACTTGCATGGGATATTAGGTGGGCTAAGAAGACAATAAAATTTTATTATAATAAAAAAATAAAATATACTATTTTTAAATAAGGGAGAAAAAGTTTTAATATTAAGAATAAATAACTAAATAATAAACTTAATATAGGAAAATATAGGCTATTTAAACATAAAAGTCTTATTAATAATAATTATTACTTGTTATTACTAGTATAAATATAAGTATACCCAGTGTTTTATATTTTATTATTAGAATTAACGCTAGATCTAGAAAATAATTATTATAAAGTAATTAATACTAATAAAAATATAAAGTTAAATAAATCTTAAATTAATAAATATATAAGGGTTAGATTTAATATTTTATCTGCTAAAAGGGTTACTTATTAAAAAACAATTTATAAAAATTAATTAGGTATCTTAACTGCCCTAAAAAGATTTAGAAATTCTAGTAAGGAAATAGTTAAAAAAAAGTTATTAAATAAAGGCATAAAAAGGGCCTTAGCAGCTTGATTATTAAAAAAAGCCTATATAAAAAAGCCCTTGCTGCTTATTATAGTAGCTACATAACTTTCTTTAATTTTTTTTTTAATTTTTTTAATCTTTACTTTTTTTAAGCCTTTTAAGCTTTTTTATTTTTTTTAATATTATAAATAATAAAGTTGCTAGTATATTTATATAAAACATTATCTTATTTTTAAAGTTAATTTATTTAAGTATTTAATTCTGCTAGCCTTGTTATTATTACTATAATCTTTAAATACTTTTTTTATTTTTAAAGTCTTATTTTATTTTACACTGCTACTAAATAATACTAATCTATATTTAAGAATATTAGCTTTACTATAATATATTTTTAGTAAGCGCTAATATACTTTTTATAATAACTTAAATTATTTACTTTTATATAAGATTTATTTAGCTTAATATATTACTTACAAGGGGAAACTATTTTAAAACCCTTTTTTATAACATAATTATAAAGTTTTTATTTTTTATTTATTAATAAGGAAGGCATTGCAAGTTAACATATTTATTAGGTAATCCGCCCACCCCCAGCGTTCCGCCCACCCTGTAATCTATACTAAAGTTATATTATTATATTCCTTTAATTCCATAGTAAAATTAGGTAAAAATATAAAAAAAATACGTCTAAGTATAAAATTATGAATGTTTTACCTAAAAGGAAGTTTAAATTAAAATACTAAGTTTTATATACTATCTTAGAAAATCACTAAAAATAGATATGTAATTATTATTACCAGGCTTAATAACATATATAAAACTTATTGAATATTAGTATATGATAATTTAAGGGCACTAAAATTAATTTATATTAATTTTAGATGCTCTAGCTTTGTGGCTGTCAAGTTATTAGTATTTAAAGAAACCTACTCTTATATAAAATACACGGGTGGGCGGATAGCTAGGAGTAGGCAGATCACCTAACAAATACATTAGTGCCGGGATATAAAAAAGAATTTAAGTATATAAAACTTACTTACAGGTACTACACTTTTTTAAAGGATCTTTAGGGATAAAGAACCTAAAACAGGGGGATTTTTAAGAAATATAGCTAGCATGGACTACTGTTACCTAATAAATCTGCCTTATTAATAAAATATAACAGGCTGTTACGTTAGGAACCAGAGCCATAAATTATTTATATTAATTATAATAATATAGTAATATTAATATAATAACTTCTTGGCTGTTATATTAGTTAAAATAAAGTAATATAATAAATTTAACCAGATACACTTGTTAAAGCAAAACACTATGATTATTTATTAAGTATTATATATTTAAAAAACTATTTTTATAGTATTGAATAATTTTAGTTATTATTTATTATTTTTAAAAATTAAGCTATCCTATTTTTTAATTTTTATTTAGTTTTTTATATAAGCTCTTTAACCTTAAGACCTGTACCTTTTACTCTTGCGCACAGAATAACCTTAAATCCCACTAGTTTAAGATAGATTAGCAGGCTTTATTTAACAAGGGCATCCTGTTCCTAGGGGTTATTGGAGAACTAGGCCTCCTGTCCCTGTTAATATAGTAAGTTTTATAATTTTAGTGGTATAATAGACCACCGCGACGTGTAAATATTTATAATATATATAGTAATTACTGGCCCTGGAGTTCCCCGGAAGCTTCCCTTTCTCAGGTTATTTAAAGCCTGTGAAATTAAAGGCCCCGGGGGCTCCAGGGAAAAAGGTTTCTTAATCAAGATTTTTTTAAACTAGTTTATTGAGCTAGTATGAAAAATAAACTCCGCTGTGTAGCATACTAATAATAAAAAAATCCTAGTCCCTAATTAAAATTATAATTAGCAACCTTTATTATCAATATTCAAGGATTTTAGCACCCTTTTCATTACATTTACGCCTATATTATCCGCCCTAAAATATTTATATATTTATTTTTAGTATTAACTACCCGTGAGGAACAAGACCTTTAAAAAAGTTTTATTTTATTATATTAGCCTATTTAGATAATATAAAGTTTTAAACTTTTTATAACTATAATAATAAAATAAATATACTAGATCCGTTTATTACCTATATATAATAAGCCTTAAATTTTTAAACTTTTTTAAAGAAACCCCTATACCTGGTAAATAGTATCTTATATAAACTAATTATACACGCAGCCCTGGTTTTACTAAGAATCAAGAAATATACTAAAAATGCCTGTTTTATTTTATTTTGCTCCTTAAATTTAAAAATAGTTTTGGGTAATCCTTGGCTTAGGGATTATAACGTTTATATAAACTAGGTATAATACTTAATTTATATAAATACCGCGTGCTGCTTTAATTAAGGCTACCTTTCCTGCGCTTGCCTGTATAAGGCCTATACTCATAATTTTCTAATTTACTATACCAAATAACCCCCTACTAAGGGCCCTAATATCCCATTTATAAATACCTAGAGATTTTTAAACTAGCTGAATATCAAAATTATTATAAATATATATTTATGCCTAGGGGCGTAAGTACTAAAAACACTTATATTATTATAACAGGTGCTGTATAGCCTAATAATTGTAATATTTTTATAAAAAAATTAACTATATTTAAAAAATAAAAGGCTAAAGTTCCTAAAGTATATTATAGTATTTTACACATGTTTATAGAAAAGAAATCCCGAGAATTCCCTTTATATCAATTAAAAAAATTATATAATATATTACTTACTAGCAAGAATAACCTGCTGTTTACCTGCAACTATAAGTCTTTAAATAATAAAAACTAAGGTATTATAAAAAAGTATATAATAAAACACAGGAATAGGCTTTATAAAACCTAGTTTATGTTTACTGGCAGCCCTAGTATTAGTAATAAAAAAGCCCGGAGAAGACCTAAGAGTTTATATTAACTATTAAGTATTAAATAAGATATTATTAAAGATTATTTTAATCCTGCTATTAAATAACACGCTAAATACGCTATTTAAAAATAAATACTATACTAAACTTAATATTATTATGGTATGTAACTATTTCTTTCTTTAAAAAAGGAGTAACTTATTATATTTGATACTTTATGTTAGATAAGACCTGCTAATCAACTTAAACCAGTGGGATTTAAGGATATTTTATATGTAAGAGAAGAAGGTATAAGTTCTTAAGATTAAAAAACTTATATAAAAAAATAAAAAAAAAATAAAAAGTAGGATAGCTTATTTTTAAAATAATAAATAATGATTAAAATTATTTACCACTATAAAAATAGTCTTTTAAATATATAATATTTGATTAAATTAATTATAATATTTTACTTCATTAAGTATATCTAATTAAATTCATTATATTACTTTGCTTTGACTAATGTAATAGCCAAGAAGTTATTATATTTATATTACTATATTATTATAATTAATATAAATAATTTATAGCTCTGATTCCCAACATAATAACTTATTATATTATATTAGTAAGATAGATTTATTAGCTAATAATAATTAGCACTAGCTATATTTTTCAATAATTCTTTAAGTAATATAATACCTATAAGTAAGTTTTATATAATTATTTAAATCCTTTATATATTTTAGTACTAACTCGCGATGCCTTTCTTATTATTAAATAAAAAAAACTTTATAATTTTATTATAAAAAGGGGTTGAAATATTTTCCTTTTATAAAGTAATATATTAAGTTAAATAAACCGTATATAAAAAAGTAAATAACTTAAGTTATTATATAAAGTATATCAATATTTATGAAAAATATATTATAGCAAAGCTAGTATTCTTAAATATAAACTAGTATTATTTAATAATAGTATAGAATAAAATAAGACTTTGTAAGTAAGAAAAGTATTTAAAAATTATATTAATAATAATAAAACTAGCAAAATTAAATACCTAAATAAATTAATTTTAAAAATAAAATAATCTTTTTATAAGTATGCTAGTGACTTTATTATTCATAATATAAAAAAATAAAAGAGCTTAAAAGGCTTAAGGAAAAAAAGTAAAAATAAAAAAAACTTAAAAAAAATCATAAAATAAAGTTACTTAACTATTATAATAAGTGGCAATGGCTTTTTTATACAGGCTTTTTTTTAGAAATCAGGCTGCTAAGGCCTTTTCCATGCCTTTATTTAATAACTGTTTTAACTATTTTCTTGCTAAAATCCTTAAATCTTTCTAGGGTAGTTAAAATGCCTAACTACTTTTTATAAATTATTTTTTAGTAACCTTTTTATTAAATAAAATATCAAATCTAACTTTTTTTTATTTATTACTTTAAGATATACTTAATTTTATATTTCTTGTTAGTGTTAGTTACTTTATTATGTTATTTTCCGAATTTAGTGTTAGTTTAAATAATAAGATATGAAATACTAGATATATTTATATTTATACTAGTAATAATAAGTAATAATTATTATTAGTTAATTTCTTTTTAATTTTAAATAGCCTATATTTTATAAGATTAAGTTTATTACTTAATTATCCACTTTTAATATTAAAGATTTTCTTTCTTACTATTTATTATGGGAGATAAGCTTTTTCTCCCTTTTTTAAAAATAATATATTTTTATATTTTTTTATTATTATAAAATTATATTTTTTTAGCCCACTTATTATTTTATTTAAGTAATATATATAATATATATAAATACTTAACTTATATTAAAGCTAATTTTAATTTTTTTTTAGCTAATAATAATATTTATATTATCCTTGGGTTTCTTTTTAAATCTATATAATAAGGCAAGATATTTATTATAGAATTTTTTATCTTATAAATAGTAAACTATGTTATTAATAATATTTTAACTTGCTTATCTTAGTTTTAGTTAAGATAGTGTTATAAGTATTACTTAATTAATTATGTCTTGGGCTAACTTAGCCTAAATAAAAAATATTATCTCCCCGCGAGCCTAGGTTTTATGAATTCTAGTATTAATTTATATTTTCTTTTTCAAAAAAGTACCTATTATATGATATTTTTTTTTATTTAGGTATATTATATTTTTTATATTATTTACAAACTACCCTACAGGCCAGAAACCATATAATCTTGATATTTAATATTTATATTTAATTTATTAGCGGTAATATTACATAAATAAAATAGCCATGTTATTCTATAATAGCTAGGGCTATAGCTAGCTCAAAAAACTATTTAAAAATTTTAAATTATTTAACTTAAAAATATTTTATTATAACTATATTAAAGAACTGTTTTTAATAAACTCTATAAATACATAAGGTGAATAGAAAAATATAAATAATCAATATAAAAGCTTCATAAAGGCATGCTAGTAAAGAAATTCAGATAAATATTTTCATAAAGATTCAATAATCTTTATATACCCTTATAAAAGTATATTTTTATCTTAAGACTACCTAGTAAAGGTAATTAGTATAGTATTATTAATTCTATTTATTATTATATATTTATATAAAAAGTGCAAGCTTCTATAAAAATTAATAAGTTTCTTTCAAGAAAAACTTTATATTTTATAATATTATATCTAAGCTATAAAGAAATAGTAATTTAAATTAAGTAATAAAAAGCCTAGACTAGCATTATTTTTTTAAAATATTTTCTAAATCTTATTTATAATAAAATAAAAGGGTTATAAATAACTAGCCTTTAAAAAAAAACTTAAAAAAACTTATATTTTTTATCATAAAATTCTAGCTAAGCCTACCTTTATATAAAATAATAGTAAACCCAAAGCCTGTAAGCACTAAATATAATCATTCATAAAATAAATATAAAAAATCAAGGGACCTTGATAAAAGCTAGGGAATTACAAAATAAAAAAGCTAGTATTTATAAAAAAAGTTATATATTTAATATGGTTATGATATAATATTAAGATATATTACGCTAAACTAATCTAAACTTATAAAAAAAATAAGAATAAAAATAAGAATAAAAATAAGAATAAAAATAATATAAAAAGTTTATAATTATAAAAGCAGTTACTAATAAAGACTTATTAAGTAAGAATAAAGTTAATATAAAATAGATATTTTTATTTATAGAAATTAACTTATTTAATAATATACTTATAGTTATAAGTCTTTTATAAAATTTAAAAATTAAATAAACATGGCTTTATCCCTACTTATAAAGTAGGGTGAAAAATATTACCTTGTTAAATTTTTATATAAGCTATTAATAACAAGATAGTATATAATAAAAAATTTATAAAAATAAAAATTAATTTTCAAAACTTGCAAGGCATGTGATAGAAATTTTAAGTTTTATAATAATATTAATGAATAGCAATTATATAATATTAAAAATGTTATAGCTAAGAATATATAACTCTAAGATTTAATAGGCCGTGAGAAAGTATATTTTTAAAAAATACCTACTTAAAAGCAAAAGACTTTTTTAGAAAAGTTTATAAATAAGCTTTATAAAAACCAGACTAAAGCCTTCTAGATTAATACAATAAATATTAAGGCCATTATTACAGGTAATAATTGACTAAACCAGTATAGTAAATTTATAAAAGTATTTTTAAAAAAAGATTTTAGTAATCTCTATCTTATAATAAAGGTATAGACTTACATACTAAGTTAAAAATAAGATAGAAAGTTAGTATTTAAGCCTGTATATTATGATTTTTTATAGGAAATAGCTATGATTTATAAATATATATAAATAATACTCATAAGAAGATAAATTTAGTTATTCAAGTTTTTTACAGGTAAAAATATAAAGGCGTTTGTATTTATATAAATTATATAATTTAAAGATAATTAATTTCGAAAATAACTACTGTTTTCCCTGAATAAAAGTACTATAAAATTAAGTAATATAAAGATTTATACTTCGTTAAACCTTTATTAATATATATAATTTATATTTATATCATAATAGGGGAAAAGTAAAAGATAGGCTTTTATATAAAATATAGGCTGTTTAAATACTTAATAATATGATTTAGGCTTAAAAATGTATTTATTATATTTTGAGACTTTATAAATTAGATTTTTTATTATTTTTTTAATATTATTATAATTATTTATGTTAATAATATTATTATTTACTTACAAGACATAAAATCTTATAACAAGCTTGTTTATAAAATATAAAAAGAACTTTACAAGATAGGATTATGTTATAAATAAGTATATTCATAATAGAAAATAACTTTTTAAGTTATATCATTACCTTTAATAGGGTTAAAATAAAGTGCTTATATATAGTTATAATTTAAGACTAGCCTATGCCTAAATTATAGTATATTTTAAGCTTTCTAAAATAGCTGTAAATATTATAATTAATTATAAAAATATATTTATAGAGGGCTTTAGTTTAATTTAATATATTATTTATTAATAAAGAGTTAAATAAAATACTTAAATAATATCTTAAAATAATTTTTATAAGGGTATATAAACTTTTTATAAAATAACTAGGTAAATTATTTATTTTTCATAAAGTTTAATTATAATAACTTATAATAGTTATTTATAAGGGCTATATAATTCTATATAGTATATAATATAAATCCTTATATACTTATAGTAAATCTTAAGGTGGGTAAAAAGGTTTCTTATAAAGTAGTAAAATAAGTTATTTATATATATAAAGTATAAAAGTATATAGAGTAATTTAACTTACCTAGGCCTTGCAGGCTAAGTGTTATAATTTTAAAAGATATCTTAACTAATTTAATACTAGAGGGGTTTATTCTTCAAAATAAAATTTTTTTTATTAACCTAAATTTAGTTACCTATATAAACCTTAATATTAGCCATGCAAACCGTAAAACCAGTATTTTAATTATATTAAAATATCTTTATTTACTATCTTCTTTAGCATTAAGAATCACTGGAACTAGTTAATCATTATTATATATTTTAGTAATTAGGTTTGTAATAGGGGCTTATTCTTGGCTTTAATATACTTATCGAGGGGATTACTTAGCCTATCCCCCTTTTAATTAGTATTAAAACCTTTAGGTTTATTACTGTTTAGTGCTTTATTAAGATTAAAATTTAAATTAATAATATTAACTAGCTTAAAAATTATAATTTTAGGGGTTTTAAGTACTTTAGTACTTTTATTTTAGGGACTTTATGCCCGGGAGCTTCTAACTTCGGGGCAGCTTATAAAAGATTAAATATCTTTAATTAAGAAATACTAGGGGCTCTAGGTGCCTTAAAGGCCTTAAAAATTTTAGGCTTAGGGGTATTAAAGTAACTAAATATAATACCTTTTTAGGTCCTTATAATAAAAATGGCCTTAATTACTTTATAAAGGTTATTATCTAGCTGCTTATTTTTTAAAAGTATTTAAAATTATTATTACCAGCGCTTGTTTTTAGCGCCTTTAGGGAAATTTTAGGAGTATTAAGTTAGAATATTAGGTTTTTTACCTTGCTTTTTAGGTTAGTATATAATTCTAAAGTTAAATTTAAAAAAAGAAAAGGCCTAGCATGCCTGGTGCTGATTTAGTTACTTAATAATTATAAAATGCTTTAAATTCTAGTAATCTAGGTATACATTTACTGGTAAATCCGGGGGGGATGCTTGTTAGCTCAGGACATTATAGTTTAAATATATAAATAATTATTATTAGTTTTTTATTATAAGTATTATAGTTAATCTTACTAGAAATATCTTCTTAAAAAATGCCACAGGCCAGAGTATCCCCTTTATTATCTATAAAAAGACCCTAGTAGTTATAAAAACGAAAGTATTAGTCTACCTAGGTCTTTTTATTAAGGTTAAAATAGGCTAATATAGGGGCTTTAGTAAAGGCCTTTTTTATAATTTTAAAAAGCTAATTTGCACTTAGGGGTTTATAAAAAGAGGTAATGTTTTACCTGTTTTTACTAGTTTTTATAATATAGGTCTTGGAGCTAGTTGTTAAATATGTTAAAAAGAATAATCCAATACAAAACTTTTTAATAAAGTATTAGTAAAAGCCTATACAACTAGTAAAAAAATATTCCTAGTGAAAGTTAGGGCCTGCCACTTTATAATTATTTTAATTATATTAGGGTTTCTTTTAATACCATTTATGCTAATAACCAAGCCTAGATACCTAACTTTAGTAATATTAAATTTATATTTATTAATATTTATATACGAGCCTTAATTAAAAAGGCGTTTAAAATAGCTAAAACTTATTTTTATAATTATTAGGGTTTTTAGAGTACACTAATATATTATTTAGGTATATAGTGCAATAAATATCCAGGAAATTTATAATTAACTAGTTAATATAGCTTTAAAACATGCTAGGGGTGTTACAGAGACTAAAGAATATAATTAAGTATTTAAACTAACTAAAGAAAGTATCAAGGAACGCGGCCAGCGCGGACTGTGGTCAGCCAATAGATCTGCCTTACTGATACAATGTGACAGGCTGTCATGTCAGGAACTAGAGTCATGGATTATTTGCACAAATTATAGTAATATAATAACATTAATATAATAACTTCTTAGCTATTATATTAGTTAAAGTAAAGTAATATAATAAATTTAACTTGGTATACTCAATAAAGTAAAATACTATAATTAATTTAATAAGTATTATATATTTAAAAACCTATTTTTATAATATTAAATAATCTAGTTATTATTTATTATTTTTAAAAATCAAGCTATTTTATTTGTTTAATTTTTGATTAGTTTTTTATATAAGCTTTTTAACCTTAAAAATTTATATTTTTTTTCTTGCATATTAGTTATTCTTAAATCCCACTGGCTTAAATAAATTAGCAGGCTTTATTTAATAATAATAAATCTTAAGTATTAAAAATTTAAAAATATTTATTATTATTATAAATACTTAAACTTTTTAAGTATAATAAGTTATTATAACCTGCCCTATCCTTATAAGTTAAAGTATGTGTAATAAAATTTTATTGAATTAGTTAATAAGCGTAACATGTTAAAAAGCTTTAGAAAAATTAAAGTTAACTAAGTAGTATTATTTAAAAGTATGAAATTATTTTTATAAAATAATTTAATCTTAATAAACATGCACCTATTTATCAATAACCTTAATAAAGTCAATAAATAAAATAAAGTTATATTTACAGGCTTGTACCTGAAGGGCCCTGTATTTAATTAGTTTAAGCCATACATGCAAGACTTTTAGGAGCAAAAAGAAATAAAATATTAATAATTAAAAATATTTTTAGGAATTATAAAGAGTTTAAAGCCTAAATTTTTAAGATATTTAATAACCTAAACCTTGAATAAATTACTTAAAATAGAATAAATATATTATACTAAGGTAAATAATATATTAATAAATATATAATAAAGTTTCACAAAATAGTCTTAAACTTAACCTAGAATAAGTTAGCCCTTATATTAAAATATAATAGGGGACGTAGAAGCAAGACTAAGAATTAATTAATTATAACTAATAATTTATTAAATACTTTAAATAAGCTTATTAAAGCGGTATTATAAATAAAGACATAGTAAAATAAACACTAGTGTAAAAATAGTGAAATAATATATATAAAGCTAAAAAGAATAAATAAAACCTATAATAAAATATAATAAAGATACAAAAATAAATATTATAAATAAATGGCAGGAAAAAAAAGTAATTTAAAGGAAAATACTTTAAATATAAAAAACTAGGTATATTAAAAAAATTATTAAGTAAAATACTAAAACTATAAACTAGCCACCTATAATTTAGGAATATATACCGCCTATATAATAACTAAACCTAACTTCCTGGATATTATAAAGGAAGAACCCTTTAAAAGTATTATTAAAAAATAAAAGGAATTAGTATAATCTATAAATAATTTATTTAAAAGGATTAGCTAAGTATAAAAAAAGGTTTAATAAAATATAAAAAATCCTAAGAAAATTAATAAACAAATACTTTAAAGTATTAATAGTAATACACATGAAATTAAGAAAAACATAAACTAATAAATAATAAAGGTTAATATTATTACTAATAATAAGTTAAAGAATAAGCAGGACGCTGCACGGGCTTTAAGGAAAGGCTAAGTATAATATTAAGTAAATATAAATTACCTAAAAATAAGCCTTTTAAAAAATAAAAAAAATATTACGTGTTACTAAGTAATAAAATTCCTTTAAATTTAAAAAAAGAATTTTATACACCTTTATTAATTTAAACTAGTAATGAAATAATTATAAGTTATTATAAAACTTAAAAAATATAAATATAAACCCTATTTAGTAGTAATACTAAAGAAAATAAATCTTATAATTATAAACTAGTATAAGTAGTTTACTAGAAAGAATCTAGCTAAATATAGCAAGATTATATATTAGAATATAATATAAAGACTGGATATTCTTAAAATACTTTATTTATAGGCATGTTAATATTAAATTTATAAAAAAATATAAGTAAATATTAAATAAATAAAAGATAAGTTTATATAATAAAGTTTTAGGTTGTATATAAAAATTATTTTTATAAATATTATTCTAAGTAAAAATGTATAGTAAGACATTAACTAAATAAAATACTATAATAATAAGTATTTATAATATGAAAATATTAGAAGATTATATTATTAAAAACTACAAGTATTAAAAATTATTATATAACTAAATTATAATTAGCCTTTAAGTAATAATAACTATAATTTTAAAAAATAGAATTAAGATACCTAAATTCCATAAAACTTTACTATGATAACTATAAAGTTATAAATTATATATTTACTATAAGGAAACAGGCCGGTTCTGGCTAAACAAGATGGGTTAAGGTGTAATAATAATATTATTATTAATATTGAAAAAATTCAACTTTTTATAATTAGAAATAATATATAATTAAATACGAAACATATAAAAATATTACTAAACTTAGGGTATTTTAGTAGTTTATTGATAAGGGATTTATTAAAATATACTAGTTAATAATAAAGCTTATAAAAAAAATTAAAAAATCTTTAAATTTAAAAGAAATTAATTCATTAAAAACCTAAGCTTGTAACTAATAATATATTAAAAATATTATATTTAAAAACTATATTAATTATACCTTAAAATTTTTATAATATGATTATTAGGATAATATAGCTTACCTGATCGTAATTAAGTATTAATTAAATAATTAAAAAAGTGCTAGTTAATAATACTTAGTGAAAGATAAAAAGAATAAATAAATAATATAAAGTAAAGTTATTAAAAAAGTATTAGAAAAAGCTTTAAAAATGTAAGAAAAAAAGATAAATAATAAAAAATAATATATAACTTGGGATTAATTAAAAATAAAATATAATAAAAGGCTATATAATTAAAGTTAAAAAAACATAAAAAAACTTACTAAAATACTTAGAAGACTTTTAAAAAATACTATAAATATATCAAATTATTTGGAAAACTTAATTATTTATTAATATAATATAAAAGTTACTTTAAAGCTATAATACCTTTAATACCTAAGAAAAAGTTACCGCAGGTATAATAATACTAAAAATTACTAGTAAAGTTATGAATAAAAATAAAATTTATTCAGAAGTTTAGAGAGGCAGGATATATTTATAAGTTAAAATTATATATATTCTTAAGACTTATAATAATACTAAAAAAAGATAAAAAGGTGTATAAGTAAGAAATAAATAATTGATTATTAATTATTACCTCTTTAACAAAGTAATAGTTAATAATACTAAATACCTTATATAAAATAAAAAAACTCTTCTAAAAAGCTATACTTTTAGTAGTTCTTAATATTTAATAGGGCTATCATAATTTATAAGTATATATTAAAAATATTTATAAAACAATATTTTGTATGCACATAAAATTATTTAAATGAATTATTATACTTATAGAATTAAAGTAATTACCAGCTAGATTTACTAGGTGTATAATTTATATATTAAAAAAGTTATTAAATAAGATTATTATAATTATTATAATAATATTATAATATACTTAAAAATAAATAAAGAACACAATGTCTATAAAAAAAATTAAAGGTATGAATAAAAGCAGGACTTATAATAAGTATTAAGAAATATATATTTAAGATAAATAAAACTAAGTACCTGGGTATAAAATATATACTAAAAAATAAAAAATTAAGTAAAAAATAATAAAAGAAATCCTAAGTTATCTAATATTAATAAATAAGGTTAAAAAAGTACTTATACTATAGCCTTATAACCTAAAATTATAATATTATATAAAAATAAATATATTTTTAAAAAGTTATAAAAATAGTCCTTAAATAAATAAAAATAAAAAGTTATAATTAATTATACTTTTTTATAATAAATAATAAATATTAAATAAAGGTATAACACGTGATTAGGACGTATTAATAACTATAAATAAATTTAAAAAAAGAAATGTTATTTTTAAAAAGTGAATTATAAAATTATTATTTAAAACAATTATAAAAACTTAATATATTTGATAATAAGAAAAAGACTTAATAAATGATAAATTAAATAGGCTTAACAGCTATTATAATATAGCTTTCAAATTAAATAAAGTAATAAAAAATATTATTATAAATAAACTAAGCTAAAGACCTACCTATATAATTAAAGTTAAAAATTATAAAATAAATATTTCTATAAAAATAAAAATATTTTTAAACTTAACCAGAATGCCAAGCTAGCTGCTGTATATATAATTATTAATCATAAGTTTATGGTATAACTTAAGAAAAAGCAATAGAATAATATATAAATCTAAAAGTAAAATTAAGGATTTTATTTGTAAAAAAAGTAATAAAATACTTTTATAAGATAAATTAATTATAATATTATATAGTATAATCTAAAAAGTAATTAAATCATATTATAACTTATTATTGAAAAAAATACCAAGGAACTAATAAAAGAATAAAAATTAATAAGCATACTTCTTTTTATAAATACATTAACAGGTTTAAGACTATATTATAAAATATAATAAATATAATTAAAATAAACTATTTTAAGACTAGTTATTTAAGGTAATATATATAGTAAATATTTTTATAAAACCTTAAAAGAGTATTATTATTAATTTTATTATAAGGCTATTATTGTTTAAGGATCTTATTACAAAACTTATTTATACAAATATAGTTACTCTTATATGTAAATATATAAAATATATAATTATTAAACTAGTTATAGAAAATCTTATTATAATCAAAATAGCGCTATTAATACTGCAATAAGTATTGATTTAAACTGGATTATCATAATAATTTATATATAATAAGAATAAATTATTTATATTCAAATTTTAGAAAATAATTATAAAAAATATAAAAAATAACTTAAGATATATTAACAACTAAACTATCAATGGATAAGAAAATTAATAAAAAGAATAATAAAATTAATTAATACTTATAACACTACCTTAACTAAAACCAAGATAATTAGGTTAAAATACTACTAATGGCATAATTTATAATTAATAATATAAAAAATACTATAATAAATATCTTGCCTTATTATGTAAATTTATAAAGAAACCTAAGAATAATATAAAATAATATTACTAGCTAAAGGAAAATAAAAATTAGACTTAATATAAGTTAAGTAATTTAAAATATTATATAAACTACTTGCATGAGATATTCAATAGGCTAAGAAAAAGATAGAATTTTATTATAATAAAAAGTATAAGAACATGCCATTTTTAAAAATGGAAAATGAATTTATATTTTATAAAAAATGATAAGAAAGAAAATTTTAATATTAAAAGTAAATATTTAAGTAATAAACTTCATATAATAAAATATAGGCTATTTAAAGTTTAAAAAAATTAATTAATAATAATTATTACTTATTATTACTAGTATAAATATAAATATACCTAGTATCTTATATCTTATTACTTAAACTAACACTAAATTTAGAAAATAACCATAATAAAGTAACTAACACCAATAATAAATATAAAATGAAGTAAATCTTGATTAATAAAAAATAGTTAGATTTAATATTTTATTTAATAAAAAGGTTACTAAAAAAATAATTTATAAAAAGTAGTTAGGCATTTTAACTACCCTGAAAAGATTTAAAATTTTTACCAAAAAATGGTCAAAAAAGAGTTATTAAATAAAGGTATAAAAAGGCCTTAATAGCCTAATCATTAAAAAAAGCCTATATAAAAAAGCCCTTATTACTTATTATAATAGCTAAATAACTGTATTTTATTATTTTTTGTAATTTCTTTCAAAGCCTTTTAAGCTCCTTTATTTTTTTATATTATAAATAATAAAATTACTAGCATGCTTGTAAAAAATATTTTACTTTTAAAAATTAGTTTATTAGAGTATTTAACTCCGCTAATTTTACTATTATTAGTATAATTTTTACATACTTTTTTTATTTTATATTATTACTAAATAATACTAGTCTATATTTAAGAATATTAACTTTACTATAAAATATTTTTAATAAGTATTAATATACTTTTTATAATAACTTAAATTATTTATTTATATAAAAGATTCATTTAATTTAATATATTACTTATAAGGGAAAACTATTTTAAAACCGTTTTTTATGATATAATCATAAAGTTTTTATATTTTATTTATTATTTAAAAAGGCATCGCGAGTTAGTATTAAAATATAAAAAAATTTAAGTATTATATAAAACTTATTTACAGGCACTATAATACTTAAAAAATCTTTAAAAATAAAAAACCTGAAAAGGGGGATTATTAAAAAATATAGTTAGTATAAACTATTATTAACGGATAAATTTACCTTATTAATATAATATAACAGGCTATTATATCAAAAACTAGAGCTATAAATAATTTATATTAATTACAATAATATAATAATATTAATATAATAACTTCTTAGCTATTATATTAGTTAAAAGCAAAGTAATATAATAAATTTAGCTAGATATACTTAGTAAAGCAGAATAATATAATTAATTTATTAATATTATATATTTAGAGAACTATTTTTATAGTATTAAATAATTTTAATTATTATTTATTATTTTTAGAAACTAAGCTATCCTATCTTTTAATTTTTATTTAGTCTTTTATATAAGCTCTTTAACCTTAAGACTTGTACCTTTTACTCTTACACATAGAATATCCTTAAATCTCACTGGTTTAAGACAAATTAGCAGGCTTTATTTAATAATATGCTTAAATCAAGGTAAAAATAAGAATAAATTAGGACTATTTAAAGTAATAATTTATAAGTATAAAGATTATATTAACATGCTCTTTTTAGTATGTTATTAGGGGTAGTCCGGTAATAAAATTTATATTAATCTATTTAAAAGGGCGTGTTAGTCTTGGTAAGGGTTAGAGATTCTTATATAAACAGTGTGTCAGGGAACGCGGCCAGCGCGGACTGATGTCGGCCAATGGATTTGTTATGATAATACAGTGTGACTGGCTGTCACGTCAGGAACTAGAGCCATTAATTATCCGCATTAATTATAGTAATACAGCAGTATTAATATAATAACTTCTTAACTATTATATTAGTTAAAGCAAAGTAATATAATAAATTTAACCGGATATACTTATTAAAGCAGAATAATATAATTAATTTATTAAGTATTATATATTTAAAGAACTATTTTTATAGTGTTAAATAGTTTTAATTATTATTTATTATTTTTAAAAACTAAGCTACCCTACCTTTTAGTTTTATTTAATTTTTTATATAAACTCTTTAACCTTAAGACTTGTACCTTTTACTCTTACACACAGAATATCCTTAAATCCCACCGGTTTAAGATAGATTAGCAGGCTTTATTTAATAATAATAAACCCTTAGTATAAGAGATTTAAAGATATTTATTATTATTATAAAAACTTAAACTTCTTAGGCATAGCAGGCTACTACAGCCTGCCTTATCCCTGCTTAAAAGTTAGAGTATATAAAAAAAGTAATTACTGTATTAGCTAATAAGCTTAATATATTAAAAAGCTTTAAGGGAATTAAAGTTAATTAGGCAGAATTATTTAAAGGTAAGAAATTATTTTTATAAAATTATTTAATATTAATAAATATATACCTCTATATTAATAACCTCAGCAAAGCTAATAAATATAACAAAGTTATATTTACAGGCATGTACCTTAAGGGACCTGTATTTAATTAATTTAAGCCATACATGCATGACTTTTAAGAATAGGTTATAAAAGACAGAAAATTAATAATTAAAAAAATCTTTAGGAACTATAAAAAATTTAAAGCCTAAATTTTTAAAATATTTAATAATCTAAACCTTAAATAAACCGCCCAAGGCAAATAAACATATTATACTAAGATAAATAACCTATTAGCAAATACACTATAAAGTTCCACCAGATTACCTTAAATTTAACCTGGAATAAGTTAGCTCTTATATTAAAATATTACAAAGGACTTAAAAGTAAAACTAAGGATTAACTAGCTATGCTTAATAATTTACTAGAAACTTTTAATAAGCTTATTAAAGCGGCGTCACGAATGGAAATGTAATAAAATAAACATTAGTATAAGAAATAGCAAAATAACATGTATAAAACAGGATAAAATAAATAAAACCTATAATATAATAAGAATAAAGATATAAAAATAAATACTGCCATTACTGTTAAAGAATAAAAGGATAGCAAGGAAAAAAAGTAGTTTAAAAAAAAATACTTTAAATATAAAAAAATTAGGTATATTAAGAAATACTATTAAGCAAAGTGCTAAAATTATAAACCAGCTACTTATAATTTATAAATATACACTGTTTATATAATAACTAAACCTGATTTTATAAATATTATAAAGGAAGATATTCTTAAGAATATTATAAAGTAATAAAGAAAGTTAATATAATTTATAAATAAACTAATTAAATATATTAGCTAAGTATAAAAAAAGGTCTAGCAAAATATAAAAGACCTTAAGAAAATTAATAAAGAAATACTTAAAAGTATTAATATTAACATGCAAGAACTTAAAATTAAAAAAGATAAAAAAGTTAATATTATTACTAAAAATAAATTAGAAAAACAAGCAGGATGCTGCACAGGTTTTAAAAAAAGGCTAAGTATAATAGTAAGTAAATATAAATTATTTAAGGATAAGCCTTTTAAAAATTAAAAAGAAAATTACTTATAAAAAAGTAATAAAATCCCTTTAAAATTAAAAAAAGAGTTTTATATACCTTTAATAATTTTATTTAGTAATAAAATAGTTATAAATTACTATAAGACTTAAGAAATATAAATATAAACCCTGTTTAATAATAATACTAAAGGAAATAAACCTTGTAACTATAAACTAGTATAAGTAGTTTACTAAAAAAAAATTTAACTATATATAGCAAGATTATATATTAAAGTATAATAAATATAAAAAATAAATATTTTTAAAATACCCTGCTCACGGGCATGTTAATATTAAACTTATAAAAGAATATAAGCAAGTATTAAATAAATAAGAAATAAGCCTATATAATAAAGTCTTAGGTTATATAAAAAATTACTCTTGCAGGTATTATCCTAAGTTAAGCAAGAAAGTATACTAAGATATTAACTAAATAAAATATTATAATAATAAGTATTTATAGCACAGGAAAATTAAGAAACTATACTACTAAAAGCCACAAGTATTAAAAATTATTATATAACTAAATTATAATTACCCCTTAGGTAATACTAAATATGGTTATACAGAAATAAAAGCAGGACACCCGAATTATGTAAAACTTAATTATTATAATTATAATATTTTATATTATATATTTTACTAAAAGACAGGCCAGTTCCAGCTAATATAATAGGCTAAAGTATAATAATAATATTATTATTAATATTAAAAAGAAGTAATACTTTTTATAATTAAAAATAATATATTAATTATTATTATAGCATAATTAAATAAAAAGCATGTAAGAATCTTACTAAACTTAAAGTGCTTTAAGTAATATATTAGTAAAAGATTTATTAAAATATAATAGTTAGTAATAAAGCTTACAGGGGAATATTAAAAAATCTTTAAATTTAAAGGTAATATAATATATTAAGAACCTAAGCTTATAACTAATGGCATGTTAATAAAAAGTAATAAATATAATAAAAATATTATATTTAAAGTTATGCTAATTATATCCCAGGGATTTTATAATATAATTATTAGGATAATATAACTTACCTAATAAAACCTAAATATTAACTAGATAGCTAGAAAAGTGCTAGTTAAAGATGCCTAGTTAAAAACATAAAAAAAATAATAATAAAAAATATAAATTTAAGTTACTAAAAAAGTATTAGGAAAAGCTCTGGAGAAGTAAAATAAAAATAAGTAGTAAAAAATAAC
>NW_027396014.1:0-55324 GCF_047715735.1 Aspergillus multicolor
AGTACTTCTTAATTATAAGTGTTATACATTTATTTAGTATTTGTTTTCTACTTTAAAAAGAATATAACTAATTATAACTTTTTATTTTTATTTATTTAAGAACTATTTTGCTAGCTTTTTATATATATTTATTTTTATGTAATATTATAAGTTAGGCTATAAGGCTAGAAAATAAGTACTTTTTAATTTTATTTTTAATATCTTATATAGCTTTATTTGGTTATATTTTTATATAACAGGTTTATTATCTTGTAATAACTTGGTAAGTAATTATATATTATATATATAATATATATATTTTCAAAGTCCTAAAATTCTTTATTTTTTTATTTGTTGATACTGAGTAGCTTAGGACTTTTTTTATTATTTTTTACTTTATTTTTATAATATATATTAATACCTATATAACCTTTTTAATATATATATTATATTCTTCCTTAATTTTTAAGTAAACTATAATATTATTTTAATTAATTAATAATATTTTTATTCATGAACTTTCCTAGTATATAAATTATATATTTTATAAGTTCAACTAGTAGTTGCTTTAGTCCTATAAATATAATAATTTAGTTATCAACTACTTACATGTCTTTTTTATTTTTCTACAAATTTAAAAAGGCAGGATATATCTATAAGTTAAAATTATATATATTAGATTATATATATATTTTAAGACTTATAATAATGCTATAAATAAACTTTATTTTTACTAGTAATATTTATTATATTTTATTTTCCTTAATTTTAAACTATATATTACCTTTTATTATATACTTTTTCTTCTTTTTTTAAAGCTTTTTTTTATTGCTTCTTTAGTAATTTAATTTTTTATTATTCATTAGTAGTTTTTTTTATTTTTACCTAAGTATTTTCAAATAGTACTTTTCTAATTATTTGGTTAATATTTAAGTTTTATTAATAAGCCATGTTATCTTAATAACTATATTATAAATTTTCTAAGGTATAGTTAGCATAATTTTAAATATATTTTTTACTTGTTATTAACATAATATAAGTTACAAGCTTGGGTTTTTAAATAAATAATTTTTCTTAATATTCTCCCGTAGTCCTTATTACTAATTAATATATATTAATAAAAAATTTTATTAATAAATTACTTAGAGCACCCTAAATCTAGTAGGATTTTTATATACTTTTATTTAACTATACTATAATTATAATAAACATATTATTCTTAATTATAAAAAGTGTTACTTTTTACTATTAATATTAATATAATTACTATATCTTAACCTATTTCATTAGCTGGAATTAGCCTGTCTTTTTATAATAAAATATATAATTTATAACTCTGAAATCATAATAATAAAGTTCTATATAATTCAGATATTCTAGTTTTATTTTTATGTGATAATAATTATTATTACCTAAAAGGATAATTATAAAAAATTCTAATACTATTTTATAAGTGATTTTTTCTTTTTTTTTACTAAAAGGTTTAATCATAAATAATTTATATTTAATTTATATTCCACTTAGCCTTTTTTCAAAACTTGTGTAATATCCTGCTCATTCTCTTAACTTATTATTAATAATAATATTAACTTCTTTATTCTATTTCCTTTTCTACTTTTATTCTTAAGTTCGTGTGTATTATAATCAATCTATTTATATAGCTATTTATTACTCTTTTTAAGGTTTTTTATTTTTTACTAAACCTTTACTTGCATTTTATTGATTTACTTATTTAATCTATTTATATACTAATTCAACTCTTTTTATTATTTATTGAAATTTTTCAAGTTTCCATTCTTCATAATATCCAGGAATTTAGGTTCTGTTATTATATAAATAATATATATTTTTAGATTATAAATACCTAGTTTATATAATCTTAGTACTTTGCTTAATAATATTTCTTAATATACCTAATTTTTATATATTTCAAGTATGTTTTTTAAATTACGTTTTTTCCTTGCTATTTTTTTCATTTTTTAATAGTAATGATAATATTCATTTTTTTATTTTTTATTTTTATTATATTTTGGGTTATGCTTGTTTCTTCCTATTTTATATATATTATTTTATTATTTTTATACCGTTGTTTATCTTATTATATTTTTATAGGTAATATTATTTCAATAAGTTTATAAAAGTGTTTACTAAATTATTAAGTATGGCTAATTAGTCCATGATCCTACTGTTAAGTTTTTTATAATATTTTAATACAAGGGCTAACTTATTCTAGGTTAGATTTGAGGCTATTTAATAAAACTTTATAGTATATTTATCACTAAGTTATCTACCTTAATATAATATATTCATTTTACCTTAAGCAGTTTATTTAAGGTTTAGATTACTAGATATTTTTAGAATTTATACTTTAAACTTTTTATAGTTTTTAAAAGAATTAGGATCTTTTAAGGTTTATAGCAGGAGGTAGCTATGTTTTTTTAGCTTATTTTAATAATTTATATATTATAAAAGGGTTATTCCTAAGTTCATATAATTAATTTTTTTACAACTTAATTTTTACCATGTAAACAGCTAATTATTTTTATTTATTTAGCTTTTTAAAAATATTATTATTTTTCCCTGCCTTTTATACCCTTTCCTTATCCTGTACCGCCTTGTTTACCCTTTATTTCATTATTTTACTTAATATTTAGGGTTACCGCCCTTTTCCAAAGAAATCATTAAGTTTATTATTACAAGGATCTACTTTTAAAGGTATTATATATAATTATTTATTTTTTTATACTTAGCTAGTAGGGGATTTTAAGTTATTTTTTTACCTTAGCACAGGCTTAAGTTATATTAATACTTCTTATTTTTCTAGGGGTATTAAGCTTCTTCAATATAATAATATTAATTATTAAGTTTATAAAAAGATGGTTTAAGCTATAATAAGTAATATAATTATATAATAGCTAGTTATTTCTTAGGCAAGGTCTTAATCTATAACTATTAAATTTAAGGTAAATCTAGTTAAGTTATTAAAAGTTTTTTTATATATGCATGCCTTTAGGGGTAATAATTTCAAGCTTATTTTATATTATAATTTTAAAAGGGTCCTTGGCCATGCAGCTAATTTTTTTTTCTTTAAGTATAGATTAAAGGGGGTAATAAAAGTTAAAGTCTTTAAGTAAAATATAATATACTTTTTTATTTAGTATAATTAAAAGTCCAAAAATAGGGTTATTATAATTTTAAATTATATATAAACTATAAAAGTAAAAAATATATAAAATTAAATCAAAAGTCTTTTATAAATATATTTTTTATAATTAATTATAATATTTACAGGTATCTTATAAAGCTAGAATATTCTATAAATTATAAAAAAGGCTAGCTTATGCCCCTTAATAATTTTTTTTATAAAAATAAAGTAAGCTATCTTATTTAATTTATTAGTATCAAAATATTATTATATACCTCTTATAAATTATGAAAATTCTTTGCCTTAATACTTGCAGGTAAATTTATAATAGAATTTATATTTATTTGTTCCCAGGGGTTTACAGGGATTAGTAAAAATTAAAATAACCCTAATTATTTATCATAGATTACTCTTAAGCCTTAATAAATATTACAGGCCTTGTAATACTTTATAATGTTATATATTTTAAGCTAAAAAAAACCTTTACTATACTAGCTTTAAGATTTTTATTATAAAATACCTTATAAAAAGACTATTATATAGCTTTATAAAAAATATTTAAAACTAGTAATAATTTAGAATATATAATTAATTTCAGTTATAAAAAGTCCCTTTCATAAGTACTATTATTTTTATAGTTATAGAATAATTTTTTATACCTTTACTTTACCCTTATAATTTTTTTTATAATTTTTATACTTATCACTTATTCCCAGGACCTTTTTTGCAAAGTTATTTTATTTTAAAGTTTTAATAAACTTTTCAAAATTTGGTGTAAAAAAATCACTTGAAATAAAGCCCTCTTCATAAATTTCTCACACTTTTTTATATAATAGTTTTATTTTTAAAAGCTTTATACTTAATAATATAATCATAATTATAATTTATTTTTAATCAAATTAATAATGGCCCTGGTCCTTTATAAAATTCTAGGTATTTTTTATTTTTAGGTTTTTAAAAAACTCCTGTAAAGCCTTTATACTAGCTATTTTAACTATATTTTATAAAAAACTATTTTTAGGCAGTCTGCACGTTTATAACCCCTAATTATTAAAGCAGCCTTTTCTTAGCCTACTTTATATAATCTTTCTAGTCTATTTCGTGTTAACCCTTTCTTAGGTAGTTAATCCACTATAAAGGCCTATTTATAAGATTTAGCTTACCCGTGTAATAAATAATCTTAAATCTAAACCCTGCCAGGAACTAGGACTAGTAAATCTATATTTATAATAATACCTTACTTAGTAATTAAAAAGCCATAAGGGCGTTATTATTTATTATTACCTTAATCTCCTGTAAGACCCTATAAAGATAATAACTTTATTTATAAAATAACTTTATAATAGCTAGTTAGTCCCGCTTCCTAGTTATATAGTTTTTTTTATTTAAATAAAACCTTTGTGAAAAAAAGCCACTGGCCTTTATATTTTATTTAAATATAACTAGGTAAGTATTTTATAAAAACCTTTGCTTAGTTTTTAGTCACGTACAGGGTTTTTTAAAGTACTTAAGTTTAACCATTTCCGCGAATTTTTACTTAAGAATATTCACGGCCTTGCAAGCCTTTAATATTACCTAGCTTTAATTCTTAGTTATCCTTGTGGGTTTATTCTTAGGTTTCTTTAAGAAGGTTTATAAGGGCTATAGTTATAGCTATATAAGCCTTAATAAATATAAGGTCCTTGGCCTTAGAAAAGGTTTGCAAATAATGTGAGAGGGTGTAATACACCTAAAAGAACAAAAATAAAAACAGTTTATAAGCCTTTTTTCCAGAAACAGGTTAAATTATAAGATTAACACTAAGAATTAAAACTCTCCCCTCGCGGAGGACAGGTATCCTCTATATCTCTAAGTTCTTATGGAAGGGCTATGTACAATGTCATGGGACTTATAATAAACTTATAATATTAATTAATAAATTTAAAAATATAAGAGTATTTTATACTATTTTAGGCATGGGCTAGTCCTAAATTATGGTTATATATAAGGACTTTATTTTAACCCTGTTATGGGTAATAATATAGCCTGGAAAGTTAATTTTTTAATTATAAATATATACTTACTTTACTTATAATATAATCCTGCCCTATAAAGTTTTTTAAATGCCTTATAAACATGCTTTTTATAAGATTCCCTCTCTTGCAAGTAAATAAGAATATTATTAATATAAATAATTCTAAACGAAAAAAAATTAAATTTAGAAAGCCTTAGAACATAATAAGTATATTTATAAGCTTAAATAATATTACTAGGTAGTTAAATAGCCTATATTTTATATAAGAGGCTGTTTCCACTCCTCCCTTATTATAATATAAATATAGTTATACGCATTGCAAAGGTTTAATTAAGTATAAATTCTTATATTACTTAACCTTGTGATAGTTTTATTAATTAAGGGTAAAGAGTAGTAATTTTTAAAAGTAATTATATTTAAATTATAAATATTTATATAAATATAAACACCCCTGTTTTTCTTAAGTGTATATAATAATAGTACACGCGCGGAAAACCTAAATAGCTAAATCTATTTTTTTTATAAGTATAATTTAAATATACTTATAAATTATAGCAGTCTCCTACAAAGAATAATAATATAAGGGTTTAAATAGTGGCTTTTTGCCCTTTTTAGCTTACTTTTAGGTCTATACCTTTATAATAAGATAAAAGTTATTAAGATTTCTTTTTTTTAAAAATACTGTTATAAATTTATTATACTAGTCTAGTAGTTCCTTGCCTTTAATAATAGTACTAGTCTTTATCACGCTAATCCAAAAGGCTTTAGCCTAACTTTTATAAAGTTTATTTATAAATTTTTTTATAAAAACCCCTTTAATCTTAAGTAGGCGCCCCCTAAAATCATATTTCTTCATGGCTTACCAGGTCTTAGGGTTATATAATTATAGCTATAATATTTTTAATATTATTTAATTAATATTTAAAAATATTATTATAAATCCTTAAAACCTTTACTAGATAAGTTTATGAATTAATCTTTACCTTTTATAACCTTTTTATTACACACTGCCCTGTTATTAATAGCTTATATAAAAATTTAATAATGAAGTGTTTTCCACCCTGCTTACTTTATAAGTAAGGATAAAATTATATTTACCTTATTTTTAAGGATTTATAAGGGCCTTATAATTTATAGCTATATTACTAAGCAAGCTAATTTTTATAAGTAAAAATATTTACTTTATACTAATTTTATTTTACCTAGTGGGTATTTACTAGTAATAGCTGCTATAGTTATAAACTTTTTATATTATTTTTTATTCTTAGCTTCCTTCACGAGCTTATAATAGTCTAGCTTAATCTATCTTAATTCTTTATAATAATAATATTAAATATTCAGCTTTGTCCCTTTTACAGGCGCTATATTTTTTACTTTATAATTTCTTAGCTTTTATAAAGGTTCCTTACTTTTTTCATATTTAGTTTATAATCAGTTATTATCAGTATTTGTAGGCTTCGGGCATATTATTATTATATATAAAAGGGTAAGAAGACTTAGCTAAAGTTTAATAATCAAAAACACAAGTTTTTTAAGTATTTTTAAAAAGGCTAGTTATTTATAACCCTTTTATTTCATTATAAGTAAATAAGATTTCAAAAAATATTTATAAAAGATTAATACTAGTCTAGGGTTCTTATTACTTAATTGAAATTATTTTTATTTTTTTTATTATTAAAAGTATATATAGTTTAACTTATTCTCCTGTGGCCTTATGCAAAGGGCCTTACTATAAGTAATATATAGCTTATTTACAGGATTTTTTAGCTATATAAAAAGAAATTTACAAAGGTTATTTTAGGTTATATTTTTCTATTTTTCTGTCTTTAGCCCTTATTATTCTTGCAGTGTTAAATTAAATATAATATTATTAAATATAAGATCTTTTCTTGCGAAAACCTATTAATTCTTATAAAAACTTACACTTTATATATTAATATAAAATAATTAATATAATTTATAATATTATATTAATTACTCTTGCTAGTAGCTATAAAATAAGAGTATACTTCTATAGGGGCATGTAAAAAAAATACTAAACCTTCAATAAGGATACTTATAAGGGTTGTATTTTACTAGCATGCCTTTATAAAGCTTTTATATTTATTTTTATATTTTTATTTCTTTTCTAGTTGCCTTACATGCTTATAAAGTTTATTAAAAAAGGTTCTTTAACATGATTATAGGGGAATAATATTTTTAGCCATGGACATGTTAATTATTAAATATAAAAATTTTAAGCCTTTACTAAGGATTATAATTAAGCCTTTTTATAAAAAGTGAATAAAAATCCTTTAAATAGTCTTGCGAGCTAGCTATACCCCTGTTTATTATAAAGTAGCACAGCTGCTTTGCTTAGGTAGTATTACCCCTAATAAACTAAATATAGTTATTAAGTGTTTAAAATTATAAGGTTCTTGGCCTGTAAGGTGGTTTATAAATGGTATAAGAAAGTATAATATACCAAGGTAAGACAAAGTAGGTTTTATAATTAGTAATTTTAAAAATTATATAAAAATAATAAATTGATGCTAAAGTCCAGGAGTACTAGGTTCGCTGGGAGATAATATCTTCTGGGTGGGCTAAGTTAGCCTCAGGCTAACTTATCCTTATATTTATAGCTATCTTGTAAATATAGCTAAGTTATTTACAAGGAGTCTATATATATCATAATAGGCCTTATAATTACCTTAAAATGATATTTATAAAAATAATTTTTCATATAATTTAAGATTTTATTATATAGGCTTATTTTTTATTTATTTTTTATTTATTTCTTATAAATACAATACTAACTTTCCCATGTTCAGGGTAATTTTGAGATATTTATTTTTTATATTTTTCATATTTTTCATATTTTTTTTAACAGAAACTACTTATACTAATTTATAATTATAAAATTTGTTCTTTTAAATATTGTTATTAAATAAGGTTTATATTAGTATTCTATAAGTTTTATAATAACTCATAATCAATTTATTATTGATCTAAATTATTAAAGGTATTCAAACCTTTTTTTTAATTTAAAGCGATTTTATTACTTATTTCTGAATAATTTTTTCATATTCTAGAAAAATTAACCTTAAATAATTTGTATTTTTTTTAATATACTTAACCTTTTTTTAAAAACCAATATAATGCCTTATTTTCTTTTCTAACTTATTATTAATAATAATATTATTTTTTTATTTTATCTTTCTTTGGGTATAATCCCTTTTTTAAATTGTATTTATATTATACTTTTTATATTCCTTTAAATCTCTTTTATATATCACTAATCTACTCATTTAGATATTTGGAAATTATCTTTATTCTTTCTCATTTTAATGTATTTTTTAAGATTTCTCTTTTTATAATATTTAAAAAGTTAAGTATTATTCTAATATGAAGAATGTATACTTTTAAATTATAAAAAGGTAGTTTATAATTTTAATACTTTGTTTAATATTCTTTTCAATATAACTTTATTTTTTATATTTAAAGTATCTTTTCTTTTTACTTTTTTGAAACTCTTTTTTAGATTTTAGTAATAATAATAATATTTATCTCTATCTTGTTATTTTTACTTTTTTAGGCCCTAGTTATAGCATTAATTCTTAATATTATAATTTATATTTTTCCATTTTCTTTATAATATTACATAGTAAGTTTATTTTGATTTTAAATATTATCCTAATTATTTTATTAAAGGTTTTAGCTTTTTTCAATACATTATGATACTTTTAATTATAGATTTAATAATATTATATTACTGATATAATTATAACCTTATTTTAAACTAATATTATACTTTAATATAACTAGGGCGGGTTATCCTATAGCTCTAGTTTCTAACACAATAACTAGTCATATTATATATTATTAAGGCTAATTTATTAACTAACATTAATCTACGCTGGCCACGTGTCCTAACAGCCTTTTACTAAGACTATTAATATTATTCCCTATTAAAATTTATACAAAAAGACCTCTTACTATAAGTAAGCATAAATACTAGAAAAATAAAGTCTTATTAACTATTTATTATTTTATTATATTAAGAACTGTCAGGGAACGCGGCCAGCGCGGACTACTGTCAGCCAATAGATTTGTTACGGCGATACGGTGTGACTGGTTGTTATGTTAGAAACCGGAGACGCAGGATATTCTGACCTAATTATAGCAGATACTATAATACTAAGATAAAGGGGGATTATAGTTATATTAGTTAATATAAGGTTATAAAGCGGGTGCTTTAACAGGATATAATAAAGTTATATTGGGTGCTTTATAAAAATTTAATTTAGTTATATATTTAAAAAACTATCTTTTTAGTGTTAAATAGTTTTAGTTATTATTTATTATCTTTAAAAACTAAGCTATCCTACCTTTTAGTTTTTATTTAGTCTTTTATATAAGCTCTTTAACCTTAAGACTTGTACCTTCTACTCTTGCGCATAGATTATCCTTAAATCCCACTGGTTTAAGACGGATCGGCAGGCTTTATCTAACAAGAACCTTCTTAAGTTATAATTAATAATACTAAACTTATTATTTTTATTACATATTGAATTTATAAGCTTGCCTATATTAATATTACTAAAATTTATATTAATAGCTTTAAGATTAACAGGCTAATAGGCACTATTATAACATGCCTTTACCTTGAATAATTTTAGTAGGCCTTTATAAAAACAAAATTTATCAATACTATATTAATAGCTAAGCTAGCTAGTTTAATTCTAGCCCTTTATATATCCCTAAACAAAAACCTAAACTTTATAATATAATAAACATTTTCAATAAGAATTAAAGCACCCTACTAATCTTTTGAAGGGCTAAATAATTTTTCAGTTAATACCTTATCTAAAAGGTTATTAATTTAATTACTTAAAATTAATAATATTACTAAGATATCTTATTTTTTCAAATCCCGCCCACGTGGGGGTCCCAGGGAACAAGCAGGTCAACTGTAAGGCCTGGTAGGCATGTGATGCCTGAGGCTCACAAGGCGCCAGTTGCGCTACTTAATGGGTTCTAGGGAAACCGCAAGGTATCTTGCGGTTTATGTGGTCTTTTGGTAAAAAGTCTTATGGAGTCACGTGACTCTAGCACAGAACTCTCATATTAACTAGCTTATTAACATAACTATAAAAATAATAGGACAAGGCACTCTTAATACTACCTGCCCTAATTCTTTATAGCCTTAACCCTTTATTTTTATTTTATAGTTAACTACTAGATGAGGGATTAAGTTAAGGCTATTTAAAAACAAGATAATCTTTAAATCATATACCCTAGGGCGTTTTTATACCAATTTTCTTATTTTAGATTAATAAATGATCTTATCTTATACAAGGCTTTTTACCCCTAAGTAAATTACCTTTATTTAATTCTAAACTAGTAAAACTAGCCTAAATACCTAATTTATATTATTAAATAAGTTAATTTATTTTACTACCCTGCCTACCTTACTAAAGCTAAGTTTAAGAATTATCTATCATTTTGATATTCTTAATATTAATAATTTTAGGCTAAGTACTAGGGGGCTGATTTCAAATTTATTCTTAAGATCTTTAAAAAATACTTAATTAATTATACCTGCTAAATAACCTAGCAATTATTGGCTATAGGCTAAATAATATACCTTTCCCAGGCTTTTAAGAATTAATAAGCTAAAATTAAAACCCTGGAGTAATCCTAATCCTAGCTTTGAATTAGTATATTTATGAAGAACATAAGCTTAAATAAGGAATAGAAAAATATTAATTTATACCTAATATTAATAATAGGTTATAATAGTTATTATTATCTTATTTTTATACTATTTTTCTGTTTTATGATTATGCCATAGTCTTAATAACCTTTAAGATAACACGCCTTTAGGAGTGCCCCGCCTAAACAAAGTAATTCTCAGGGGCGTAATAATTAATATTACTAGGTTAGGTAACCAATTAACATGTAGACTTTACTTAGCATAAGCTATATAATTAATATGATTTTTTTAATAAACAATAATAAAAGCCACGTAAAAGGCCTTCTAGGTAATTTTTTCAAATAAATTTTCAAAATTAATACTAGTTATATTATTATTTAACCTTATATATAATTTTGGTAAGATTAGGTAGGTATTGATTATATTAACTTAGCTTTATGATTTTTAAAGTTAGCTTGCCAGGATCCTATCCTTATAACCCCCTTAGAGCCTTATTATTCATAAGCCTTAAGGCCCTCAGCAGGCTAACTCTAGCCAATTAAAATAATAATAATATTTTAAACCTCGTAGAATAATAGTACCCAGGGCACTTTTTTATGAAATTTACCTTTTTTAAATTATTAACTTATATACAAAACTTATCAGCTTATAAGTTTAATAACTTATAATAATAGCCTATATTTAAAAAGACCTATTATTAGCCTTATGGCCATTAAGCCCCCTAGAAGAGCCCTTAAACAGGGAGCTATAGCAGGGTTACTTATTAATTAATTAATTAATCAAACTTAAGCTTTGAAATTTATGTATATAAAGGCTATAAATTCCCTAGCTAAAAAGATTTTTAAGTAACCTTTTAATTATAATTTAAGTATTTTTGATAGAAAAAAACCTTTATTATATTTTTATCATTATTAAAAAGCCTTAGCCTAGTTAGCCTTATAACTATTCTTTTTAAAGTTGGGGTAAAAAAGCTATTTTTTCTATTTAATTTCCATTAAAACTAGGATGGTATAGTTATTAATAATAAAAATTTATTTATATGATAGCCACTGGATTTATTTAGATTTAAATTTAGTTTTAAAGGTTTGCCTCTACTAGCTTTAAGCTAGTAAATTACTTGAAAATTTATAATTATTTTATTAAGCTTAAAGCTTTTCAATTTAGTATTTAATTTTAATAAAGTAATTTTTACTATTTTTGGGTATTATACTATATTACTATTATTATCTATTATATGTATAGCGGCTAATATTTTAACAAGATTAAGATCTTACTTATATTAATAATTATACTAAAACTTCAGCTTTTAGTAATAAGGTTGTGATTATTAGCTAAAGTTAAAATTCATGATAAAAGTTTTAGTAAATTTAAGCAGATTTATAAGTTAGAAAATAGAATGTTACCTAAAGTTAGTAGATATTAAAAAAAAGTTTATTATAGTAAAAATATACTTATAAAGAATGTATAATAAAAAATATAAAAGTTATTTTTAATTAATAAAAGTTTTTTCTTATCAAGCTTTAACTTTTAATTATTATTTTTTTAGCTTAGCAGGCTTTTTCTTTTATTATTGTAGGGACTATAATAACTAAGTTACTAGGTATTAATAATTTTTTTAAAATTTATCTTTAATAAATATTTCAAGGTAAATATTTCAAGATAAATATATTAAGTATCTTAAGACTTATAAAATAATAAAGGTAAATTTAAATCAAGAATAGCCCAAAAATTTATTATATAAGGTTTTATAATAATTTCGAAAAAAATATTCTTTATTATTATATAAATACTTTAGTTTTTTCAATTTTCAGGGTTTCAAAAAGCTTGTAAAATTTAATAATAATTGATATAAAAATTAAAATATTTTTAAATAATATAAGGTTGTTGTATAAAGATATCAATATAAGTAATAAAAAAGTTTATCTTATTAATAGATAATTAAATATTTTTATAATAAGAGCCTAGTTAATACCTAAGTTTGGCTAGTTATGCTATAAATGTAATATTTTATTATTAAATATAAAAAAGCTATAATTTGTAAGCTTATAATATAATTACTAATACCAACCTTTAAATTTTTTATACGTTATTTTAGTAGTACTAAAACTTATAAAAGTTTTTTTTTTAAATTTAGGTAAAAATTAAGATTAAGGATAAGTGATTAATAGTATTAATAATAAGTTTATTAGTATTTTAACTTTATAATCAATAGTATATTTATTTAGTTTACTTCATAAAGAAATATATGTAAATACTTTTTTATAGTGATTATACTCTTATATTAGCTTAACAATGATTTTTTTAACCTTTTATTATGATCCTTGTTATTAAGCTTGTAATATTTAGGCAAGAATTTAATATTATTTAAATAGTACTAGGGTTATATTACTTATTATAAGAATATAACCCTTTTAGTTATTAATAGGTTTAAGAAAATATTTATAACCTTTATAAGAAATTATCTTACCTTTTTATGAATAGTGGTGCACGTGTTAGCTATAATATTAATATAACAACATGTATATTCATTAATATTTATAAAATTTAGTGTAAGTTTAACAGGAGGATGCCTAATAAAAAAGCTAAAAATATAATTGATAAATATATGATATAATAATTTAATAAATAAAAAACACTATCCTAATTATAGGATATCATTCTTGCTATTTTAATGATACTTATTATCAAATTTAAATAAAGCGTATATTTTTATTATTTTATAAGTAGATTTATTTTTTAGTCCTGTGTTCTACAATATTACTTACTATTACATGGGCTTAGGCTTAAAAATATTTTTAACACCTAATAAAGCAGCCTGTTATTATTATATTAATTAATCTATAAGACTTCTAGACCAACTAATATTATTTATAAATAGTTTATATTTTAATTTTTCAAGATAAACTTGCAAGCCTTTAATTATTATTATTATTATTATCAACTTATCTAACTTATTCTTTATTTTTTATAACTTTTTTATAATTTTTAATAATGACTTTAAGCTCCCTAATATATTTTTAATTAGGAGTTTTTGTAGGTTTAGGCATGTTAAATAAGCCACCGCCTTTACCTTTATCTTTAGGTGCTATAATAGATAACAGTAGAAAAAGAAAACTTAGAAAGAAATAAAACAATAATAAAAAAATAAGCTAAAAACTTTTTAGTCAAAAAAATAAATTATAAAAAAATATAAAATAATATCAAAAAAAATTAATTAAGTATCAAAAAAAAGGAATATATAATAGCTTTAAAAGCTAGAAACAAGAACTTATAATAGATAAAAGGTAAAAAGAAATATCATAATAAAATAAATAAAAGTAAGGTAGTAATGATATAATGAAGATAAAAATAAAAAAAAAAGTTATAAAAAATAGTCGGGTAAGAAAGGTAAAGTAGATCAAAAATAAAAAAATATTATGTAATAAAAAAAGTAAAACAGGGGTTTAGGACTTATTTAAAGTCTTATATAAGAATTTAATATAAATATATTATATTATATATATTAATAAGGTTATTATAATTTAGATTTTCTTTTTATTTACTAGTTTTCATTAGCTAAATAGCCTTCCCACTATATAAGGTATTTAATATAGCAAGTATAATACCGTTTATAATAATAAATATATTAGTTAAAAGTTTCTTAACCTTATACATGTTTATTTTATCTAGGAAACACTTAATTAATTACAGGTAATACAGGGTATTTTTACTCCTAAGAATTAGGGCTAACCAGGCCGGGTTTAAGCTATATAATTAAAATAATAGGATGGATTTTCTAAGTAGCAGCTAATTTTTGTAAATGATAAGCTTATTTACTTATTTTCTTTTTAATTATAAAGGGACCTGCTAATCACTTAAAAACTTCAGTAATAGGTGTTTAGGCACTAATAATTAATATTTTTTATATAAGTAAAGATATATTTATTAGTTTTTATTAAGATATGAAGCCTAGTATTTCCTATTATAAATAACCTTGATACACGCTATAGTAAACTTTATAGCCTTTTTTATATTAAAATAGAAAATGAAATCCTGGGGTGCAGAAAAACCCTTTATAATAAGTTTTATAGCGCGCGCATGTTAATCCTAAAGAGTAAATAGTAAGGTGTATGCTATATTAACACGCTTAGAAATAAGTTAATAATAATTATTATATTCAATAGCAGGGACAATTATAATTGTCCCTGTATAATATTATATTATATTATAATTTTAGTTTTTTGAATAATTACTTTAGTATATTTTGTAAATATTTGAGAGAAACCTTTTATTTTAATTTAAATAAAATCTTAAGTTAGACCCTAATTATAGGCCTGGAAATAAAAAACTAAAGTAATATCTTATTATATACTATTTATATTAATTTTCCTGGGATTATCCCCACATGCTTTATAAACTTATTAATAATAACTAGTAAGAAGTCCAGGTTTTTATTTTTATAATAATTTTATAATATTTCTTAGGTTAGAATTAATATTTAAAGAAAGTAATCATACAATCTATACTAATTATTTTTAAAGAAATCAGGGCAGGTAGTATAGGTTATAAGGAATTATAAAAATAATAATATTTTATAATATTTTTTAGGCAGGAAGAATACTATATTATATAATTTATAAAAAGCTTTTTTTTAAAATATCCATTTTCGTAATACCTTTTAATATAACTTTAGACCTTAATGGTGCCTGTTATTATATATTATTCTAAAACTTTGCCTAAAAAAGCACGAGGTATATAAGAAAAAATTTTTATTTATAACTACTATTTTATTTTTAGCATGTAAAGCAAGCTATTATTTATAATATAAAAAAAGTATACTATTATTAATTTATTTAATTACCTTAAGGATAGTGAAAGTTCTTAAATTTATGGAATAAGATAATTATAAAATACTTGGTAAACTTCTTAAAGATTTTTAAAAATAAATATACTAGTATTTATTTTTATCATATAGAAATTATGTAAACCTTCTTGGCAAGCTAGGTATAATAAAGTATTAAGTATGCTATTTATATAATAAGGGTTATAAAATATTTATAATTTTTAAGATTATCAAATATATAAACTAGCTTTAAATAGCTAATGGTTTATTTTTTTTAAAAAATATAATATTTATAAATATTTATTTTAATATGCCCACTATTAAGAAGTAATTAATATAAATAATAGTAATGATAATAATAATCTGATAAATAATGAAGTTCCGTAAGGGAGTATACTATACAGGATACTTTAAGCTTTGTTAACTGATAAGATTATTTAGCCTTAGTAAGTGCGTGATTAAGAAATATAACAAGGTAAATATAAGTATATAAGGGGGGATATTAAAAGTTTCTTATAATTATATAAAAGTTTCTTATGATTATATTTTTTCAAAGGTAATAAACCATAATATTATAATTTTAATGAAAAGTATTCATATTAATATACAGTAGTAAATATGGGTTTAAATATGAATAAATAAAAACTTTTTAAACTGGTCTTGCATGTTTTTAAACATAGTTAACTTTATATTTATAAAAGCTTATAAGTATTTTTTATATAGTTTTAGCAGGCTTGGCCTTTTATTTAAATATTTTTAAATAGGGTGGTCTTTTTAGCTTATAATAAGTTAATTTATGTAATATGTTTTTTTAATATATAATTTAAACTAGCTAGTAAGCCTAATATAATACTTAAGTTAATTTAAGATTTTTAAAGGATTTAGTATAAAAATAGCCTCTAGCTTTTCCGCGGGGCTATTAGGCCTAGTATATTAACTTACTATTTAAGTAACTAAATTAAAAAATCTTATAAAAGTCTTAATAAGCTTAGGCTTAATATTTATATCTTATAAGTAAAAAGAATAAGGTATAAGTGGTAGATATAGTCCTAATTGTTTTAAGGGGTAATTATTCTATCATTAATATATAAATATAGATAAATTCATAATATTTTGCTAGTAATAAGTTTATTTATTTTTTTTATACAAGGGACCAAGTTGATATATCCTATAATCATAATATAAAAACCTCTTGGCCGCGGCATATAATAATAGCTAGTTATTTATAACACTCTAGCTTAACCCTTTATTAGTAAAAGAACTTATAGGTGCTTATAATAATAATAAAATCATAATTATATACTAACTTTAATATATTATTTTAGGTGAAAATAGGATATAAATTAGGTTTAGATTTTTCATTAAAAGCTTAAAATTTTATAATAATTTAACCTTTTTATTTCTTCTTTAGTGTCTTAGGGTTAATTATTATTTACTAAATAATAAAAATAGGAAAACCTGTTAAAGTATACCTAATTATCTTTATTATTTTATATTAGTTATTTAAAAATTCAAAGTTATTATTGATTAGCATGTAATTAAATAGGCTAACTTTATAAATTTAAACAGGTAGTAAATAATATTACTAGCTTTGTTTAAGAATTTTTATTGATCTTTCTATAGGGATATCAATAATACTAATACTTAAGTTATTAGGTGCGGCTCGGATATTATATTATAAGTAATCTTTTATAAATTAAAAAAGAATTTATGCCTTTATCCAGTCCCTAGTAAATCATTACACTATTTAATAATATTATTATTATTATATTAAATAAAAATTTATATTTATTAAGTAACTTAAAAAGATTCAAACACCTTTTTTTATAAATAATATTATTTTTTATGTCTTTTTTAAATATCTTAGAATATAAAATAGGCGGTAATATATATAAATCTAATATAATCATAATAAAAAATTACTAAATCCCTTTTTTAAACTTTTTCAAAGCTTTATTCAGGATAGTAAATAAGCTTAACTTAGCCTTTTATTTTTTAGCTATAAATAGCTATTCTTAAAGGGTAATAAAGGTTTAGTTAAGCATGCAAGCTTGAAAAGGTTATTTAGAGTTTTAAAGATATTTATGTAGGGGTAGATAAAGATAAATCCTAGCTTAGTATAATAAGTAATATATATTAAATAAGATATCTCATTAATAGTAATAAAAAAAGGTTATTATTAACTAAATATAAAAATACTTTAATATATTTTCAATTTAAGTGTTTCCTATAAGGAGCTAAATAGGTTTAAATAAAAAATCTTAATTAGGTAGCAGGGTAATATTAACTTTACTAGTAAATATATTTAAAAATAATAATAAAAGTTCCACTACCTGTAGCATGTAGACTAGGGTACTAGCAAAGCGGGATACTATAATACTTTTTTATAAGGCTAAAAGTTATAAATTTTCATAATTCAATAATTACTAAAAAATATTTATTATAATTTATGATATTTTTTAGCCAGGGTCTTCATGCCGAAAAAAATATTAATACTAGTGTTTTTTATGAAGAATATAGTAATTAAAATTTCAGTAAATGAATTTTGTTGCTTAACCAGGCCAGGGAAGTATAAATAAGGAAATAGTATAAAGGTTCAATAATAGCTTTAAGCTTATATTTCTAATAGTGATTTTTTATTTAAATGGCTTAATAATAACTTTAGGTATATAATAAAGGAACTGGATATTATTAATAAACTAGGAATATTTAGTAATTATAATAATATTTATGATACTTAGACCTACTAAGGTAATTACACTATAATAGGTTTTAAATAGGGAAGTATTATAAGGCTTGTAGATAAATTTAATTATATTTATACTAGGTAGCTTAATAATAAGAATTATATAATGGATTAATCCTAGATCTTTTTAGTATTTTAAGGAAGATTATTATGTTTAGTATATAAATAAGTATATAGTTGATTACAGGAAGGAAAGGTATTAGTATAATAAAAATTAAATATTATTTTAAAAGGTTCCTAAACTTAAAAATAGCTAGCCTAAATAAGATTATTATACTTATAATGATTATTATTATAATAATAGTTATTATATCCCTTGTTATTATAAAGGCTACAGGCTATGGAAATTACTGGTAATATTACTAGTATAATAGTATTATATAAAAAGCAGGTATATAAGAAACATAGTTTACAGGAGTTATAAAAGTATTAAAAATAAAATTATAAATAAGTATAAGTATAATAAAATTAAAAATAAATATAAAACTTCTTAAGTAATAATACTAATACCTTAGTTTAGTACTATGTTTTCTTTAATTATATATACTTAAATAGTTTATTTATTTTTATTTCAGTTCTAAGGGTATTTTTAACTATAGTTTAAACTGCTAGTGTTATTATTTATGAATAATCTAGTATATAAATTACCCTAATTTAACCTGTTTTATTAGCGCTGGTTCTACAGCGGCCGCGGGTTAGAAGTTTTGTACTATTAGGTATTTTATTAATTATATAGTTAATAGCTGTATTAGGCTTGCTATAGACAGTAGGGATAATATCCAGGGCTGGGCGGATAGTTAATAACTAACTAGCTAGTTGAAAGATCTACAGGGGTAGTTATTTTAGGAATAATTTCAAAAACTATTTAAATAAAAATAAGGGCCTTAATTTTTGTTAGGGAAATTTTAATTATTGATATATTTATTATACTAGGTGGCTAAGTTCTACTAAAAACGGTTTTTATATGTAAATAAAGGAATTTATTTAGTATAATTTAGGAAGTAAATTTAGGAATATCCTGGCAAAGCTATACATTTAAATAAAACTAGATTATAAATATTTAGTTAAATTCCTGATTAATTCCAATAGCATGATAATACTATATAATCTTTTTAGCAAAAGACTAAGGGGAGTTTTTAATATAAATATTAATATATTTATAGTATATACCCTGAAGTTTTATTAAAATAATATATGAATTAGGTTTAAATTTAATTAATAACTAATTAAACTAGCTAGCTTCCAGGGGTACTTTTTAAAAGCTAATTTTTTTAAATAAATAAAAGTATTTTATTATAAAAAACCTTTTCATAAATAGGCAGTAATATAAAACCTAACCATGACTTTTTTATATCTAATAATATCATATAAGTAGTTTATAAAAGCGTGTATTACCTAATAAAAAATAAAATTCCTTTTTACTTAACAGCTATATTATTCTTTAAGTTAGGCTAGAAATAACTAATCTTATTAGCCTTTAAATTATTTATAAATATTATTTTATCTTAGCCATTTTGCTAGAATTAAGAAGTAATATTATAAACAGGTAAATTACTAGGCTATTATTACTAAGACTATTATAGCTAAGGCTGGTTTTAGTTAATCCTAGCCTTTAATATGTTAATTTATTTATTAGTTCAATAAATGATTAAAGGGATTTCATTTAAAATATCATTTTGAGCTAGTTATTATTATTATTTTAAATGAAACTTGCTAGGCTTGCTAAATTTATTTAGGCTATTATTATATTTATTAACCCTAAGGTTATTATTAAGGTGAACTAAGGGGGTAAGGCCTAAAGCTGCTAGGTCCTTTAGGTAAAGTTAATATTTTATTAATATTACTTAATAAAGGGTACTTTTAAGCAAGTAACTTTATTTACTTATAACCTTTTTTAGCTAATTTAGCTATTAAGGGTTATAAATAAGGCTATTTTAAAAAGTTTAGGACACTAGCAGTATAAAAATTACCTTTACTTTAGCTTATTATTTAGTAAATCTTAAAGATTTAAGTTAAATAAAGAATCTTTCACTATTCTAAAGATTAGATACTAATAAGATAATTAGGCTAGTTATAGTGTACTTATTAAAAGCCTTTAATTTACTAATATTAAGAATATTTACTAGGTAAAGAAACATAGTAATAGCTTTATTTAAGGTAGATTATATAATTAACTGGTTTAGTAAATATTAAAGATTCTTTTTAAAGGCAGGGGGCGGGTGGTGTATTTTAATAAAAGTAATTTACAAGAACTAATTAAACTAAGAAAAATTATAATAATAATATATATTTAGCTAAAGTTGTTAATGAATATTTTTTCTAAATTTAAATCTTTTTTAAAATTCTCCTGTAGGCCTTATTATAAACTAGTATATATTAATAAATTTTTTATTAATAAATTACTTAAAGTACCCTAAGTTCAGTAGAATTTTTATATATTTTTAATTAATTATACTATAATAATAATAAATACATTATTTTTAATTATCAAGATTATTACTTTTTTCTAATGTTGATAATAATATTATTATTATACTTTAACTTATCTTATTAGCTAGAATTAGCCTGTTTTCTTATGGTAAAATATATAATTCCTAACTTTATAATTATAATATTAACATTTTACATCTTAGTTTTATTTTTATATAATTATAGCTATTCTTGCCCAAGGGGTAATCATAATTTAGTTATATAATAATTTTTAGTACTTGCAGGTTTTTATAATATAATTTTTAGATTTCCTAGTATCATAAATACTTATTAATATAATATTTTATTTAGTTAATATCTTAGTATACCTTCTTGCTTAACTTAGGATAGTATTTGTAAGAATAATTTTTCTATATAACTTAAAACTTTACTATGTAGGCTTATTCCTTACTTATTCCTTATTTATATTTACTTATATATTTAATAATTAATTGCCCGTGATTAAGATAGTTTAAAGATATTTAATTTTTATCTTTCTTATATTTTAAAATATAATCTTGCTATATTTATCTAATATTTTTTTTTTAATAAACTACTCGTGCTAGTTTATAACTGTAGTATTTTGTTTAATAGAACTATTAAACAGGGTTTATATTTATTATTTCTTAAACCTTAATAATTTATAACTATTTTATTATTACTTTAAATTATAAAAAATGTATAAATCCCTTTTTTGAATTTAAAGGGATTTTATTACTTATTTATAAGTATTTTTTTATGTCCCGAGAGGGTTATTTATAAATAATTTATATCTACTCTATATTATACTTAGCCTTTTCTTTAACCCGTGCAGCGTCCTGCTTGTTTTTTTAACTTATTTCTAATACTTATATTAACTTTTTTATTTATTAGTTTATAGTTTTACTTTCTTTAAGTTCGCGCGTGTTGATATTAATATTTTTAAGTATTTACTTATTTATTTTTTAAAGTTTTTTATATTTTCCTAGACCTTTATTTATACTGAGCTAACGTTTTTGATTTATTTATTTATAGATTATATTAATTTTTTCTATTATTAAATAATATTCTTGAGGATTTCCTTCTTTATGATATCTAGGAACTTAGGATTTATTATTATATAGGTAGTATATATTTTTAAATTATATATAACTAGTTTATAATTTTAATACTTTACTTGATAATATTTCTTGACATACCTGGTCTTTTTATATTTGAAGTATTGTTTTAAATTACTTTTTCTTATTATTTTTTATTCTCTAGTGGTAATAGCAGTATTTATTTTTATATTTTTCTTTTTATTATATTATTTTTTATACTAATGTTTATCCTGCTGTATTTTTATTTTTAATACCACTTTAATAAGTTTATTAAAAATATTTAATAAATTATTAAGTATAACTAACTAGTCCTTAATCTCGCTTTTAAGTCCCTTATAATATTTAAATATAAGGGCTAATTTATTCTAAGTTAAATTTAAAGCTATTTAATAAAATTTTATAATATATTTACTAATCGGCTGTTTATCATATTATAATATATTTAATTTACCTTAAGTAGTTTATTTAATTAAGATTTAGGTTACTAAATACTTTGAAAATTTATACTTTAAACTTTTTATAATTACTAAGGATTTTTTTAATTACTAGCATTTTATCTTTTATATTATGCTTTTAAAAGTCTTATATATATAGCTTAAACTAGTTAAATATAAGTTTCTTAAGGTATATATTTATAAATAAATATTTATTATATTAGCTTTTTTAAGGTTATTAATATATAAATATATATTTATTAAAGTTAAATAACTGTGCAGGGAAGATCTTTTACCTTTGAACAAAACTATTTTATTAACTTAAATTTTCTAAAGCTTTTTAACAAGTTTAGCTTAAGTAAGCTAATTGATATTAAATATATTTTTTAAAAGTTTAAAAAAATATATAACTATATATTAGCCTTATTATTATAAAAGCTACTATTAATACCTCTTTAAGCAAAAATTCTAATAATTAAATACTAAATAAAAATCACTTAAAAAAGTGGATTTTTAGTGGAATCAATAGCCTAAGTAATAATACTAGTTATATATTAAAGTTATTTCCGCTTTAACAGGTCCTTATACGCCTACAAATAATTATTAAATTGAATCTCTCCATTTTTTTTTATTTTTTTCTATTTTTTTTGTTTTTATTATTTTATTATTTTATTATTTTATTATTTTAAACGCGCTGTATATTTAATACTTAAATCTAAATATTTATCTACCTTAAATACAGGAATGTGGATATCTGCTAAGTAAGGTTAAAGCTTATATAAAATAATTTAATTAAAAGTAATAAATATAATAATTTATATAATAATATCACCTTTAGCTATTAAATATATTTTTTTGAATTATAAATAATCTAAAACGCAAGAAGCATTACAAAGAATTATTTAAACAGAAATATAAAGGTATATAAACTATTATATATTTTTTACTTTATATTAAATAATATTAAATTAACGTTGTTATTATTTACCTATATAATGGTATTATTATATCTTATGAATATAAGTTTATAACCCTAATAACTAAATAAAAGATATTATTGAGGTAAGATATATAATAAACCTGCTTAGCTAGGGAATAAATAAGTTTAAAACAACTATAAGTATAAGTTAATATAATATATATATAGCCAATGCAGTATTAGTCTAGTTAATAATAATAAGGATATTAATATTAATAATATTATTAATCTTACTAATTATGCTTAGGCCATATATTTTATTTAAATAAATTGTAGATGGGCAGTAATAAAGTATTGGCAAGATAATATTAAAAACATATATATATATATATAATTAATACACTTTTATGAAATATCTATATTTTTAATAAAAGTGGGTATTTATAACTGAAAAAAATATATTTTTCTTTTTTACTTTTTTTTAAAAAAAAGAATTTTAAAACTTTTTCTAGCTCTTTTGTAGCCCCCTTTTATTTTAAACTATTTATTATAAGTTATACCTTTATTTTTAAAAAGCTTTATTTTTTAATTATTATTTACTTAAAGTAAATATGAATATTAGTAATGTCTTCTCCCCTTTGCCTTTTAAAAGGCTGAAATAAAAATGTATAAGTTTTAATATTATTTTATTCTTTAAGTAAATTAAAGATTAATAAATAATATTTAATAATTTATTTCTACTTTGTTAGGCTATAGGGCAGTGCAGTTTATCTTATTATAATAAAAGAAATCTTTGCAGGACCACGGGTATACAGCCCTGCTAGGTTAAAAACTTTTATTTAGGTATAAGTTATGTTATATTTATATGTTAGGTGTACCTTGTGCCAGTATTAATTTCTAATTTTTAATTAAGTTATTTACTAGCTAGAATTAATTAATTATTTTTTATTTAATTTATTACCTGGTAACCCTAGCAGCTTTTTTTTAATAAAAAGAAAGGTAGTTAAAGTTAACCTGTCCCTAGCATGTTATTAAAAAGCACTTTTTTGATATCTCTTATAAAATTTAATAATATAAATTAGTACTTTTTTTATAGTTATATTAAATGTATTTTAGGTATAAATCTTCTAATATTTATATTTAATATAAAAATATAATAAGCCCTATCTTCCTTACTTAAAATTATGTAAATATAAAGCTTTTTACCTTGTAAAGTTCTTTATAAACTTTTAGATTATATATTTTTTAAGAATAATAAGGTATAGCTTTAGCTATATTCCTACTTTTCTTTTATACTTGCCTTTTTACTAGTTAAGAGTCGCATTTTATATTTATTACTTATATATAGTTTTTTTTTGAAAGTTATTTATTTATTTTATTAATATTTTTAGCATATTCTCTCCCCTCAGGATTTTTGAAAGGGTATTTTTAATAATATTATTAAAAAATACTTAATATATTAAGCAATAATAAAAATACTATATATCTTATTTTTTATACTATTTATATAATCAAGGTTAGGAAATTTAATATTATGTTTATTGAATAACCCTCTTTTATTTTTATTTAATATGCTAAAAATATTTTATAAGTCTTAGCTCGTTTTTATAAGTACTTAATTATAATTATTTGAAGGATCTTGCCTAGCATATTAAGTAAGATAATAAATTTCATTTTTTAGTGATATTATAGGCCTTCTTGCACGCCTTTTTAAGTATAATTATATTAATTATTTAAAAGGGCTTAAGTATATAATACAAGTCCTAGCAGGCTTAAGTAAGGCTTTAAATAATCAGTATAAAAGGTTTATTAATATTTTAAAATTTTTAATAAAAGAATATTAGGCCCTGGTGCTTTTTATAATATTATTTTATTTATAATAAATTAAATTATTTTTAGTATAATTATTAAATTTATTATATTTATCTTTATTAGCTTAGGAGGTGGTAAGCTGCTAGTTGTAGGTTTTCAAGGTAAAATTATTTATAAAAACTTTCTACCTTTTTTTAAAGCTGCTTAAAACTTTTTATTTATTTATTAGGTTAGGGACTTTTGAAATTTATAGTAAAAGGTAATTATATTTCCTAGCTTATTTTTATAATATATATATTATAAAAAGGTTATTCCTAATTTTATATAACTTATTTTTTATAACTTAGTCTTTACCTTGTAAATAGCTAACTTTTTTTTTATTTATTTAGCTTTTTAAAGGTATTATTATTTTTCCTTATTTATACCTTTTTTTATCCTGTACTACTTTTTTACCTTGCTTATGATTTGGGTTTATTACTTTTTTTAAAGAGATTATTAAGTTTATTATTACGAGGACTTAGTTTTAAGAATATTATATCTATTTATTTATTTATTTTTATATTTAGCTAGTAAGGGATTTTAAGGTATTTTACCTAAGCACAGGCTTAGGTTATATTAATATTTTCTTCACCTTTTTTAGGGGTATTAGGCTTCTTTAATATAGTAATATTAATTATAAAATTTATAAAAAGGTGGTTTAAGCTATAATAAATAATATAATTTATATAGCAGGTAGTTACCTTTTGGGCAAGGTCTTAATTTATAAATACTAAATTTAAGGTAAATTTAGTTAGGCTATCAAGGGTTTTTATATTTATATATTTATATATACTTTTAAGGGTAATAATTTTAAGCTTATTTTATATTATGATTTCAAAAAGGTTTTTAGCTATATAGTTGATTTTTTTCCTTTAGGCATGGACTAAAGGCGGTGATAAGGGTTAAAGTTTTGAAATAATATAAAAGCTTTTTATTAATTAAAAAGTAATTTTGAATTATATATCAATAGGGTGTATTAGGGTAAATATTAAGCTTAATTTATAATATATAATATAAATATTTATTCTTATTACTAGTTTTTTTATTATAATAATAAAGTACCTGTCCGTGTCCCTATATATAAAAAGCAGGGTTATAATATCTAGCCTTTTATTGATATTATATTAGGTAATTTAAAGGTCCTTTATTACTAGATTAATAATAAAGGGTTTATATTGATTATAATTTCTTTATTATTAAGTTTAGGCGTGTTTATAAAGCCTGTAAGAAAGGCTATTTTAGGTATTACCCTATGTTATAATGAATATTCTAGGCTATCTAGCCCTTTTTGTAAACTAGTAATTAATTAATACTAGTACTAGTTTTTTAGTATTATAATATTACTAGGGTTTAAGGGTTATTTTTTAATTTTATAAAAATAAGGAATGTTTGCTATTACTTTTTTAGTTTTTTTACTTTTTTGAATTTAGTACTAGTATTTCGCGGCGCCTGCCTGGTAGTTTAAGCTATAGATAGTATATCTTACTTTAATTTCATTTTTAAAAGGGGGTAGCTTTTTCTTTTATATCCTGTTATAGCGTAGTGGCTATATTTAAAGGGTTTAGGTAGGTATACTTTATATATTCATAGTAATAATGCTGAAAGCATTCTTTAAAAGGGCCTTCAAATAAAATAGCTTAACTTTTTAAACTCTTAACCTATAATTAGTTTTTTTTAAATAGGTGGTTAGCGCCCTTTAATATCTTTAGGTTAAAAATAAGGTTATTATAGGTTTTCTTTTTGGCTAGGGTGGTTTTTTTAGCGTAGACATTGAAATAATTATTTTAAGGGTTTTACAGGCTAGGTTTTTCTTGTAAAGGGTTTTGATAGCCTTTTTTTATTTATTTATATTAAAGTTGATAATTTGAATTTTATATACCTAAATTATTTTTTTCTAGGTTTTAGCGTGGCCTTACTGCCTAGTATTATTTTTTATATATGATTTTTTTATTATATTTCTTTATATTTATATTATTTATAGAAAGTATTATATTATTTTTATAGTGTTTAGCTGCTAGGACTTGGCCTGGGATACTTACTTTATTTAAGTAACTTATTTATTTTAAAAACTAGCTTAGGTACAGGGCCGGGGCCTATTTTTTTACTAGCTTTTTTAATTATAATTTTTGTTTTTTATTTCTTTCTCATAGGAATTTATTCTTGATTTACAGGGTGGGTAAGGGCTCTTATATAAGTGAAAAGTTTAGGGGGAGAGTTAAGGGTTCAATACGTGTAAGAATTTTATTTTACTAGTTAATTTTAAATAAAAGTTGAATAAGGGCTATTTTAAGCTTTTTTATAATAAAATAGTAAGTTTAGGTATTTAAGGGACTTAAGCTTAGTATTAAGTACTTCAATTTTTTTTTAATAAGAATTTTTATAGCTGGGCAGGATTATTATTTTAAAGTTTATTTAGGGTTTTCTTTTCCCTAGGTACCTGTAATATATTTTATTTCTAGAGCTATAATATAACCTTTTAAGCATGGGAAAAGCTAGGGGGTGCTTTTTAGGCAGTTGGATATAACTTTCGATGTTCTTTTGGAGGTTTCAGTGACATGCTGGCCTCCCAGGGAAATTAATGATAGTTTTTCAAAATTAAATTAAGTATATAACTAATAAATAAGGTCCTTATAAAAATACTTAAAAAGATTGAATTAATGTGATAATTTATATTGATTATATATAATAAGATTAACTAGGGTTATAATAACCTAGGATATCCCTTTTTTATAAGGTTAAGAATTAATTAATAAAAGTGATTAACATTAACATATTATAAACTTATATTAATATCCTACCTAAATGATATATAAAAAAGGTACCTATTATTAGGTATTTTTATTAATTTTCCATAAAAAGACGTTATTATAATAATTAATATATCTATAGTTAAAAAATATTATTTTTTATAAATATATTAAGGAATCTTTCTGTTAATAAGATAAAAAAAAGAAAAATAAAAGTATACATAATTAATATAAAAGCTTTATAAAGGCATGCTAGTATAATAAAAACTTTCATACATATATTTATAAAAATTTATAATTTTATTATATACCCTTATGAAAATATATTCTTATTTTATAACTACCTAGTAAGAGTAACTAGTATAGTATTATAAATTATATTAATAATTATATATTTTTATAAAAATAATAAGCTTTTATAAAAACTAATAAATTTTTATAAAAGGAAACCTTATATTACATAGTATTGTAATTGGATTTAATACTGCAAGAACTGTAAAAAGTAAAAAAAAGAAAAAAAATATAACTTGAAATAATTTTTATAAATTTCTTCTTAAATAATTAGAAAATCTTATAAATGAGCTATATATTACCTAAAGCAAGGCCCTTTATATAAAATTACAAAGAGATAAGTTAAATTATATATAATTCTAATAATAAAGGGAATAATTATTTAAACTAGGTAATAAAATGCTTTAAACTAATATTATTATTTTTTAAATACTTTTCAAACCTTACTTATAATACAGTAAATGGTTTATAAATAACCGGTTTTTTTTAAAGATATTTGAAAAGCTTATATTTTTTATTACTAAAATTTAGCTAAGCCTTTTTTAATCTTCAATAGATAATAATAAACCTAAAGTCTGTAGTAACTAACAATAACTATTTATAAAATAAATATAAAAATAAAGAATCTTTATAAAAGCTGAAATATTATAAAATAAAAAAACTGATATTTATCTAAAAAAAAAGTTAAATATTCAATATTATTTTTCTAAAAAACTCAAATATATTAAACTATATTATCCTAAACTCGCGAAAAAAACAAAGAATTAAGAATAGTATAGAAAGCTTAAAACTATAAGAATTATTATTAATAAATACTTATTGAATAAAAATAAAATAATCATAAAATAATCATAAAATAAATATAAAATAAATATACTTATTTATGAAAATTAGCTTAACTAGTAATATAGCTATAAATTATAAGGCCCTTATAAATTTTGAAAGTAAGGTAAACATATTTTTATTCTTATCTATATAATAAGCAGGATAAATAATATTACCTAATTAAACTTTTATATAGATTATTAATAAAACGGCGATATATAATAAAAAAGCTATAAAAATAAAAAATAACCTTTAAAAATTATAAGATATATAATAAAATTTCTAAATGTTAATAATAATATCCTTAAATATCAATTAAATAATATTGAAATATTATAATTATAAATATATAATCCTAAGACCTAATAAGCTATAAAAAGTATATTTTTAAGAAATATCTACTTAAAATTAAAAAGATAGCTATAAAGAAATTATAAATAGGCTTTACAAGAGTTAGGATAATGCTTAATAAATTAATACAATAAAGATTAAAGCTATAATTATAAGTAAGAAACTACTACCCTAATATAATAAGTTTATATGATTATTATAAAAGAATCTTAATGATTTTTATTTTATTATAAAGGTATAAACCTAAAAATTAAGGTAAAAAAATAAAAAGTTATTATTCGAGCCCTTATATTATTATTTTTGATAAAAAATAAATTTAATTTTTCAAGTTTTGTATAAGTATACTATTATTATATATACCTAAAAAATAAAGGTGTATATATATAAACCTTTGTATTGTAAATATAATTACTTTTAAAAATCACTACCCTTTACTTCTAATTATAAAAACTATGATAAAACTAAATAATATAAAGGTTTTTACCTAATTAAACCTTTATAATGTATACAATTACACTGATATTATAGGAGAAAAAGGAGTAAAATTAGCCTTTTATATAAAATATAAATCATTTAAATATTTAATAATATTATTTAAACTTATAAATATACCTGTTATATTCCAGGGCTTTATAAATTGATTTTTTTTATGATTTTCAATATTATTATAATTATTTATATTAATAATATTGTTACTTACTTGGAAGACATAAAATCTTACAAAAAATATATTTATAAGGTGCTAAAATGACTTTATAAGGCAGGATTATATTATGTAAAGTAAGTATATTTTTATAATAAAAGAAATCAACTTTTTAAATTATATTATTACCCTCAATAAGGTTAAAATAAAACATTTATATTTAATTATAATCTAAGACTAGCCTATACCTAAAATTCTATAAAATATTCTTTTATTTTTTTAAAATAATCATTTGATATTACAGGTTTATTAAGGCTTATATAGCTATAGTTATAACTTATATAAAAATTTTTATAGAACCTAAAAATAAACCCGCGAGGATATTTAATAGTTAAAGCTAGGTAATAACATTAAAAGCTTATAGAATTATAAATATTTTAAAATAAAAGTTTATAAAATAATTAAACTTAATTATTAAAAAGAAGCTTTATATATAGGTAAAAATTAATAAGGGTATAGGCTTCTATAAAATACTTATTTGATTATATTTAAATAAAATATAATGACTGGTAGCTTTCTTTTATAAAAACTTTTTAGTAAAAAAACTATATAACTATGGAGCAGGAGTTACTACCTATTATAAAATCATTTTATAAATGATGCTATTATTCTTTATAATATCTTACAAAATATTAAGTTAATAATAAATTATAAGGCCCTTATGTCTTTTGAATGTTACTTAATAAAATATTATTATAAAAATAAATTTATTAGTCCTAGTTCCTGGCAGGGTTTAGGTTTAGGATTATTTATCATATATGTAAGTGAAACCCCGTGAATAAACCTTTATAATGAATTAACTATTTAAGAAAGGGTTAATATAATGAAAAATAAAAAGCTTATATAAAATAAATAAATAGAATTATTTTAATAATTAACTGTTATAAATATATAAACTGCCTAAAAAATTATATATCTATAGAATATTATTAAAATAACTAGTATAAAGGCTTTATAAACTCTTTTTAAAAACCTGAAAATAAAAAATACCTGGGGTTTTACAAGTAATCAAGGCCCTTGTTAATTTACATAAATATAGATTATAATTATAACTATTTATATAAAAAAGCATTAAAAATCTATAAAAAAAGGGTTTATTTTAGATAAATCTTAGAAAGTCTGCTAGGACTTTTGGAATAAAACAACATTATAAAAAAAACTTAATAAGTAATCTAAAAGTATAAAAATTATAAAAAAAATATAAGGGTAAAATAAAGGTTTAAAAAAGTATTCCATAATTATAAGATAAAAATTCTTATGAAAGGGACTCTTTAATAATTAAGAATGATTATATACTTTAGATTATTATTAAATATAAATAAAGATTTATATAAAATTATATAATAACCTTTTTATAAGATACTTTATAAAAAAAATCTAGAATTAATACAATAAAGGTTTTTTAGCTTAAATTTTATAACTTTATCATAAAATATTACAAGGCCTGTAGTGTCTATTAAGACTTAAAGGTAATTTATAATAAATAACACTAGTTGTTTTGATTTTTATTATTTCTATAACCCCCTGGGAGTAAGTAAGCATGAATTTTATTATATCTTCACTTATAAGTATTGAAATAATAGATATTAATAATTTATAAAAGGTATGTAATGTTCTTTTTATAATAATAAATTAAATAAGCAAGGTAGCCTTTTTTATAATTTATATAATTTATAAAGTATTTTAGCTTTAAAAAATACCTATAATTATTATAATTAATTATAAAAGTATATTTTTAAAGAATTTTTAGTTTAACTTGATATATTATTTATTGATAAAATATTAATTAAGTATAGCTTATTATTTATGAATAAATAGTTAAATAAAATACTTAAATAGTATTTTGGAATAGCTTTTACAAGGATATATAAATAACTTGTAATATAATTATTATTCATAAGGGCCATATTATTTTATATAATATATAACATAAACCCTCGCGTGATTATATCAAATCTTAAGGTGGGTAAAAAAGTTTCTTGTAAAGTAGTAAAACAAGCCACTTATATATATAAAATATAGAATTAAATATTTAAAGTAATCTAAGCTACCTAGGTCTTATAATTTAAGTATTATAATTTTAAAAAGGTAGGAAAATCTTTAATGTTAAAGACTATATATAAATTAATAATATAAATCAATTATAAACTTAACTTAATAGAAAGTTTAACTAACTTTAGGCTAGGTTATAGAGAATTATATAAAGATTTCATAAAAATACTTACTAAGTGGCTTTACCAGCTAGCTGTCAGGGAACGCGGCCAGCGCGGACTGCTGTCAGCCAATAGATCTGCCTTACCGATACGATGTAACGGGCTGTCACGTCAGGAACCGGAGCCATAGATTAACCGCATTAATTATAATAATATAACCGTATTAATATAATAACTTCTTAGCTATTATATTAGTTAAAGTAAAGTAATATAATAAACTCAACTAGATATACTTATTAAATCAGAACACTATTATTAATTTAACAAATATTATATATTTAAAAAACTATATATTATTAAATAATTTTGATTACTATTTATTATTTTTAAAAACTAAGCTATCTTATTTTTTAATTTTTATTTAATTTACTATATAAGCTTTTTAACCTTAAGACTTGTACCTTTTATTTTTGTATATAAAATATTCTTAAATCCCACTGGTTTAAGATAGATTAGTAGGCTTTATTTAATAATAATAAACCCTAAGCATAAAAAGTTTGAAAATATTTACTATTATTATAAAAACCTAAACTTTTTAAAAGGCTCAGGCTACTGCTAGTACTTTAATTATACTAGCTAAACTAAGCCTAAGAAAGGAACTAAAGCATATAAGAAAAAGTAATTATTATATTAGCTGATAAGCTTAACATGTTAAAGAGCTTTAAAGGAATTAAAATTAATTAAGTAATATTATTTGAAAAATAAGAAATTATCCCTATAAAGTTATTTAACCTTAATAAACATGCATTTATATATTAATAACCTTAGTAAAGCTAATAAATATAATAAAGTTATATTTACAGGTATATACCTTAAGGGCCCTGTTTTTAACTAGTTTAAGCTATATATGCGCGACTTTTAAAAGTATAATATAAAAAACAAAAAACTAATAACTAATAACTAAGAAAAACTTTGGGAATTATGAAAAGTTTAAGCCTAAATTTTATAAAATATTTAGTAATTTAAATCTTAAATAAACTGCTTAGGGCAAAATAAATATATTATACTAAGGTAAATAACTTATAAATAAATATACTATAAAATTTTACTAAATAGCCTTAAACTTAACCTGGAATAAGTTAGCCCTTATATTAAAATACTACAGGGGACTTAAAAGCAAGACTAAGGGTTAATTAGCTATTGCTTGATAATTTATTAAACACTCTTAATAAAATTATTAAAGCAGCATTATAAATAAAGACATGGCAGGATAATATTAGTATAAGGAAATAATAAAATAATATATATAAGGCAGGAAGAAATAAACCAAACCTATAATAAATAAAATTATAAATATAAAAATAAATGCTACCATTATTACTGAAGAATAAAAGGATGGCAAGGAAAAAAGTAATTTCAAGGGAAATACCTTCAATATAAAAAATAAAGTATATTAAGAAACACTATTTAGTAAAGCACTAAGATTATAAACTAGCCACTTATAATTTATAAATATACACTGCCTATATAATAACTAACCCCAGTTTCCTGGATATTATAAAGGAAGAAATCTTCAAGAACATTATTAAATAATAAAAAAATCAATATAATTTATAAATAAATTAACTAAAAAACTAACTTAGTATAAACATAGATCTAGTAAAATATAAGAAATTTTTTAAGAAAATTAATAAATAAATACTTTAAAGTATTAATAATAACACGCAAGGACTTAAAAATAAAAATAAAAAAGTTAAATATTATTTTAATAAGTTTGAAAAATAAGCAGGACGCTGCACGGGTCTTTAAAAAAAAGCTAAGTATAATATTAGGTAAACAGGAAGTATTCAAAAATAAGCCTTATAAAAAAAAACATAAATAAGTAATAAAATCCTTTTAGATTAAAAAAAGAGTTTCATACACCTTTAATACTTTAAACTAGTAATAAAATAGTTATAAGTTATTATAAAATTTAAAAAATATAGATATAAGCCTTGTTTAGTAGTAATATTAAAAAAAGATAAACCTTATTATCATAAACCAGCATAAGTAATTTACTAGAAAGAATTTAATTAAACATGGCAAGATTATATATTAAATATAAAAACTAAATATTCTTAAAATACCCTGTTTATGGGCATGTTAACATAAAATTCACAAAAAAATACAAGCAAGTATTAAATAAATAAGAAAATAAGCTTATATAATGAAGTTATAGATTATATAAAAAATTACTCTTACAGGCACTATCCTAAGTTTAGTAAGAAAGTATACTAAGATATTAACTAAAAGAAGAATTATAATAATAAGTATTTATAACACCAAGAAACTAAGAAATTATATTATTATAATCATAAATATTAAAAATTATTATATAACTAAATTATAATTACCCTTTAGGTAATAATAACTATAATTATATAAAAATAAATTAGGATACCTAATTATGTAAAACTTTACTATTATAACTATAAAGTTATATATTATATATTTTATTATAAGGAAACAGGCCAGTTCTAATTAATAAGATAGATTAAAGTATAATAATAATATTATTTTTAATACTAAAAAAAGTAATACTTTTTATAACTAAAAATAACATATTAATTATTATTATAGCATAGTTAAACAAAAAACATGTAAAAATATTACTAGATTTAGAATGCTTTAAGTAATTTATTAGTAAAAAAAATAATCAATATATATTAATTAGCAATCAAGCCTACGGGATAATACTAAAAAAATCTTAAATCAAAAGAAAACTTATATACTAAAAACCCGAGCTTGTGACTAGCGCCATGTTAATAAAATATAGGAAATATATTAAAAATTTTATATTTAAAATTATACTAACCATGCCTTAACAATTTTATAATATATCTATTAAAATAACATGGCTTACTTGATAAAATCTAGATATTAATTGAATAAATAAAGAAGTGCTTATTAATAATACTTAATTTAAAAATAAAAGAAATAATTAATAAATAATAAGTAATAAAAAATTATATATAACTTAGGATTAATAAAAAGTAAAATATAATAAAAGGCTATATAATTAAAACTAAAAGTAAAATATAAAAAGGAACTTGTTAAAATACTTAAAAAAGATTTAAAAAATACTATAAATATATTGTATTATTTATAAAACTTAAACATTAATTGTTATAATATAATAGCTGTTTTAAAGCTATAATACCCTTAATACCTGGAGAAAAGCTACTGCAGGTATAATAATACTAAAAATTACCAGTAAAATTACCAGTAAAATAAAGTTTATTAATAAGTTTAAATAAGTAGGATATATTTATAAGTTAAAATTATATATATCCTTAAGGCCTATAATAGTGCCAAAGAAAGATAAAAAAGGCGCATGGGTAAAAAATAAATAATTAATAATATTAACCAAGCATTATATATAAAATAAAAAAGAGATCTTTTATATAAAGCCATGATTATAATAACTTTTAATATTTAATAGGGTTATTATAACTTATAAATACATGCTAAAAATATTCACAAGATAGTATTTCTTATAAATATAAGGTTATATAAATAAGTTATTATACTTATAGGACTAACGTAACTACTAGCTAAATTTACTAAATATATAATTTATATATTAAAAAAGTTTATAAATATTAATAATAATTATTATTTATTATTACTAGCATAAATGTAAGTATACCTAGTTTTTTATATTTTATTACTTAAACTAACACTAAATCTAGAAAATAATCATAATAAAGAATATAAAGATAGATAAATCCTTAACTAATAAATAAAAAAAGGTTAAATTTAATATTTTATTTATTAAAAAGGTTACTTATTAAAAATAATTAATAAAAACTAGTTAAGTATCTTAACTGCCCTGAAAAAATCTAGCAATTCTGGTAAGAAAATAGTTAAAAAAGGTATTAAATAGAGGTATTAAATAAAGGCATGGAAAAGGTCTTAACAGCCTAATTATTAAAAAAAAGCCTGTATAAAAAAGCCCTTATTACTTATTATAATAGCTAAATAACTTTATTTTATTACCCTTTTTAAGGTTTTTTTCTTTTTACTTTTTTTTAAGCCTTTTAAGCTCTTTTATTTTTTTTATATTATAATTAATAAAGTTACTAGCATCCTTGTAAAAAAGATTATCTTATTTTTAAAGTTAATTTATTTAGGTATTTAATTATACTAGTTTTATTATTATTATTATTATTATAATTTTTAAATACTTTTTTATTTTTAAAATCTTATTTTATTTTATACTATTATTTTATAATATTAATTTATATTTAAGAATAATAGCTTTGATATAATGTATTTTTAGTAAGTATTAATATATTTTTTATAATAACTTAAATTATTTACTTTTATATAAGACCTATTTAATTTAATATATTACTTATAAAAAATTATTTTAAAACCCTTTTTTATAATATAAATATAAAGTTTTGATTTTTTATTAATAGGCATCACGAGTTAATACTAAAATATAAAATAAAAATCTAAATAATATATAAAACTTACCTACAGGCACTATATTACTTAAAAAATCTTTAAAAATAAAATTTAAAAAAAAAGGGATTATTAAAAAATATAGCTAGCGCGGACTGCTGTTAGCTAATAAATCTATCTTATTAATATAATATAACAGGTTATTATTATAATAGGAACTAAAGCCATTAATTATTTATATTTATTATAATAATATAATAATATAATATAATAACTTCTTAGCTATTATATTAGTTGAAGTAAAGTAATATAATAAATTTAATAAATATTATATCTTTATAAAACTTGTTTATAATATTAAATAATTTTAATTATTATTTATTATTTTTAAAATTAAGCTATCTTACCTTTTAATTTTTATTTAGTCTTTTATATAAGCTTTTTAACCTTAAGACTTATACCTTCTCCTCTTGCGCATAGGATATCCTTAAATCCCACTGGTTTAAGACAGATTGGCAGGCTTTATCTGACATAAGCATTATTAACTAGCACTTCCCTAGTTATTTAGTTAATATTTAAGTTTTATTAAGTAAGCTATATTATTTTAATAACTATATTATAAAATTCTTAAAATATAATTAGCATAACTTTAGATATAATATTTATAATATATTTATTATTTTTATTAGTATATTATTGATTACAAGCTTAGGTCCTTAATAAATTAACTTTTTTTTTAAATTTAAAGGTTTTTAAGTATTCCCCTGTAAGCTTGGTTACTAACTAGTATATTCTAATAATTTTTTTACTAATAAATTACTTAAAGCATCTTAAGAGTAATAAGATTCTTGCATGCCTTTTATTTAACTATGCTATAATAATAATTAATATATTATTCTTAATTATAAAGAGTGTTACTTTTTTAATACTAATAATAATATTATTATTATACTTTAGCCTATTTTATTAGTTAAAACTGGCCTGTCTTTTAGTAAAATATATAATATAAAATATTATAATTATAATAATTAAGCTTTACATAATTTAGGTATCCTGCTTTTATTTTAATATAATTATAGTTATTATTACCTAAAGGGTAATTATAGTTTAATTATATAATAATTTTTAGTACTTGTGGTTTCTAGTAATATAATTTTTTAATTTTCTAGTATTATAAATATATATTATTATAATATTTCATTTAATTAATATTTTAGTATACTTTCTTGCTTAACTTAGGATAATATTTATAAAAGTAATTTTTTATATAATTTAAGATTTTATTACATAGGCTTATTTCTTATTTATTTAATACTTGCTTATATTTTTTTATAAATTTAATATTAACCTGCCCATGAACAGGGCATTTTAAGAATATTTACTTTTTATATTTTTTACATTTTAATATATAATCCTGCCATGTATGGCTAGATTGTTCCTAGTATACTGCTTGTGCTGGTTTATAGTTATAAGATTTATTTTTTAATATTATTACTAAACAGGGTTTATGTTTATATTTCTTAAGTCTTATAATAATTTATAACTATTTTATTACTTGTTTAAACTATTAAAGGTATATAGGACTCTTTTTTTAATTTTAGAGGGATTTTATTATTTATTTATAAGTAATTTTTTTCTTTGCTTCCTAAGAGGCTTATTCTTTAATAATTTATATTTACTTAATATTATACTTAGCCTTTTTTTAAGACCCATGTAGTATCCTGCTTGTTTTTTTAACTTATTATTAATAATAATATTAATTTCTTTATTTTTTTTTAATTCTAAGTTCCTATATATCAATATTAATGCTCTTAAGTATTTCTTTATTAATTTTTTAAGATTTTTTAAATTTTACTAGACCTTTATTTATACTTAGCTAATTTATTTAGTTAGTTTATTTATAAATTATATTTATTTTTTTTATTATTTTATAATATTCTTAAGGATATCTTCCTTTGTGATGTCCGGGAAATTAGGTTTAGTTATTATATAGGCAGCATGTATTTATAAATTATAAATACCTAGTTTATAATTTTAGTACTTTACTTAATAGTATTTTTTAATATACCTAGTTTTTTTATATTTAAAGTATTCTTTTTAGAACTACTTTCTTTCCTTGCTATTTTTTTTATTTTTTTAGTAGTAATAGTAGTATTTATTTTTATATTTTTATTTTTATTTTATTATAGGTTTTGCTTATTTCTTCCTAACTAATATATATAATTATATTACTTGTTAAGCTATTGCTTATTTTAGTGTATTTTAATTTATAATACTGTTTTAATAAGTTTATTAAGAGTATTAGGTTAATCATTAATTAAAGTTAACTAGTTTTTTATCTTACTTTTAAGTCCTTTATAATATTTTATTATAAAAGTTAATTTATTCCAGGTTAAGTTTAAGGCTATCTAGTAAAATTTTATAGTATATTTATTAATAATTAACTTGCCTTGGTATAGGGCTTTAATCTTGCCTTAAGCAGTTTATTTAAGGTTTAGGTTATTGAATACTTTAAAAATCTATACCTTAAATTTCTTATAGTTTTTAAAAAAATTTAGTTATTAATTTCTGTTTTCTTAGCTTATTTATTTAGTAATTTTATATATATAACTTAAACTAATTAAATGCAGGTCCTTTAAGATACATGCCTATAAATATAATTTTATTATGCTTATTAATATTCCCAAGGTTATTAATACGCAGGTGTATATTTATTAAGGTTAGGTAATTTTATAAAAAAAATCTCTTATTTTTAAATAATTTTGCCTTATTAGCCTTAATTTTTTTAAAGCTCTTTAATTTATTAAGGTTATTTATTAGTATAATAATTACTTTTTTTATATATTCTAATTCTTTAACTTAAGTAGGCCCGGCTATAATAGCCTATGCCTTTTAAAAAGTTTAAATTCTTATAATAATAGTAAATATCTTTAAATCTCTTATACTAAGGGTTTATTATTATTAAATAAAGCCTGCTAATCTGTCTTAAACTAGTGGGATTTAAGAATATTTTATGTGTAAAAGTAGAAAATATAAGTCTTAAGGTTAAAGAGCTTATATAAAAGATTAAATAAAACTAAAAGGTAAAGTAGCTTGGTTTTTAAAGATAATAAATAATAATTAAAATTATTTAATACTATAAAAATAGTTTTTTAAATATATAATATTTGTTAAATTAATAATAGTGTTCTGATTTAATAAGTATATCTAGTTGAGTTTATTATATTACTTTACTTTAACTAATATAACAGCCAAGAGGTTATTGTATTAATACTACTATATTATTATAATTGGTGCGGATAATCCATGGCTCCGGTTTCTGACGTGACAGCCCGTCATATTGTATCGGTAAGGCAGATCCATTGGCTGATAGCAGTCCGTGCTGGCCGCGTTCCCTGACAATATTATTATTTAAATATATATATATATATATATAACCATAACTTATTTTTTTATATCTAATAAAACAACTTGCCTAAAATAACCCTTTAAAAAACTTATTCTAGACAATAAATATTATTAAAATAATTATTAATATTATAAATTAACTATAGGCTGCTATAATTTATTTTCAATGAAAAATAAAATAATAAATTAGTAAGTTTAAAGTAAAGCTCTTGCCCTTTTATTCAAAAAAGTAATAAAATTTAACTTAGCCTTTATAATAATTTATATATAATATTTAAATAAGAACTTACTTAAAAATACTACTACTGTTGCACTTAGGTTTTGAGTTTTTGTAATTACCATGTGGGAGACAAAACCACACAATGGAGCCTGGCGAAGAGCTCCGTACATCTCTCATATCATAAATTTGACTAAATTGTGGCTTGTGACAATAATATGTTGTCCTGTTATCATATTTCATGAGCACTTTATACTAAGCGCGACTAGGTGTGGTGTCCGGTGATCTAAATCAGTGGTATTCCCGCAAGACTGGTTTTCTTAAGACTGCTAGCATCAAGTCCCAGTTATGCCAGGTTGATTGAGGCCACGGCCTAGTTTTTGTTATGATGAAGGAGTTCTGGCATAAGGATGTTCACCAGCGACCTTTTCTCTTTGTGCACATTCATCCAGCCATTTTCCTCAACAATGACGACACGTCCATCAATGCACACACGCCGCCACTTTTCATTTACCTCATGAAAGTGGATAAGGAACCCTTGGATTTCGGAATACATGACATCGCTGTCCCGAACGTGCTGTCCATCTTGATAGGCGGCAGATAGCAGCTGCATCACCCGTTGAGATGAGATTGGTCCAAAACGGACAATTCTGAAAGAGCCATCGAGCGGAACAGAAAGTGGAGAGATCCTGAATTCTTTCTCAAGATTTGACACTAACGTTGCCAGCACATACACATGTTGTTTGTGTTCTATGACAATTTCGCGCTCCATTCGGTTTTGCCCGTCTTGCTTTAAGAGAGTCAAGGTACCGTTATATTTGTGAGCCTCGCTGCCGTCTGAGGGGAAGAGAAGCTCCTTCGCAGCCATCTTAAATCTATCGGCACCAAATTTGCGATATTCGACTGTGTCGCTATCAGCAACCAGCGCAGCATGTATTCCCCAACTCGCAACAACACTGCCGTGTATCTTCAGACCACGCGAGTTGTTGCCTGTGGTAGACTGTGTCTGCCCATTGTGGGAATAGCGCGCCCCTTGTGAGAAGGTTGCGGCGAAGACAGGGAGGGGAGACGGGTTTCCCTGCAGCAATGCCATAATGGCAGTCTTTGGGTGATCCAGCAATCCTGTAGAACTTGCCATCGCATTCCCTGTGCCTGCCGGGAACAGGGCTATGTTTGGCGTGGTACGGATGTGCTTCGGGGTACCATGAAAAGAATCAATTATATCGCAGAGTCCGCCATCTCCAGATATAAGAACAATGGTCTGCGGGATGCCTGCTTCGGCTCGTGGAATGAACGTAGAATGGCACAGCTCGGTTATAGTCTGAGGTGACTGTGTCTCATGAACCTTGTATTGATCAAGGCCTATCCACGCGAGTGTTTGGCGGAGGGAATTAAACAGTTCCTGGGCTGTCCCGGTTCCAGATCCTGTAGAGATAATAGCATGACACTCGGTTGGATAACAAAGATGCTTTGGTATATCAATAAGTAAGAATTTGGACAATGCTGTTGGTAGCGCAGTTTTGACATGCACTCTCTCAACTTTAGGCAGTGGTATAGCGGGGACTGCCTCTTTTTGGACAAATAATATGGTATAAATTTCTTGACTGTCGCCGTTGGGGAGTATACAGATTATATCCGCGACGAGTATTGTGGTAATAGATGGCTCACAGGCACCGCTGCACTGTACTGCGTCGCCGACAATAAAGCAGTTATTATAGATATTATTGTTGAGGGTATGTGACTGTTGAGGCATGTTATCTGGGAAGGGTTTCATATTAGTTGCAGAAACAGTTAACAGGGTGCCTTTGGAGTAAGATTGTAGGGTTGGTATTCTGTTATGTCTTGCTTGTGATACCAGTCCAGAAGCAACACTGTTGTGGGTTGAGTCTTACGGGGTAAGCCTGCGCCAGCCAACTAAGGAAGGGAATGGGAGAGGTAAGCAATGTAAAGTATATTAAATACCTATGGTAGTAAGCTAAGTAAAAAATTTATATATTAAGTATTGAGATACTAGTTATTAAGAATAATAAAATAAATATAAAAGTTTTCACAGAATAAAGGTAATTAAGTAAAAATATTATTATATAAATTAGTATATATCAAAATTATATTAAATATCATTAAAAATTATTAAAATTATGCTAGACAGCTTAAGGCGCCTGTCTAGATTAGGACTAGCGCAGCACATGCTAGCTAAGTTTTCTTTTAGCTTATCACTATAAGGGAATATGTCTAGATATTACTAAGCTATATATATTAGTATTTCCTCCCTGTGGCTATATTAAATATATTTTAAATATAAATATTTTAATACTTATACCTAGTATAAAAATATAATAAACCTTTTTTTATTTAAAATCATATAAACATAAAACTACTTATAAAGTTCTTTATGAACTCCTGTCAGATAAAGCCTGCTGATCTGTCTTAAACTGGTGGGATTTAAGGATATTTTATGCGTAAGAGTAGAAGGTATAAGTCTTAAAGTTAAAGAACTTATATAAAAGACTAAATGAAAACTAAAAGGTAAAGTAGCTTAGTTTTTAAAAAATAATAAATAATAATTAAAACTATTTAATACTATAAAAATGGTTTTTTAAATATATAATTAATTTTATTTTTATAAAGCGCCTAATATAACTTTATTATATCCTATTAAAGCACCCGCTTTATAGCCTTATATTATTTAATATAATTATAGTCTCTTTTTGGCTTAGCATCATATTATTCACTATAATCAGGCGGGATAACTTCATAATCCGGGGATAACATGGCATTCCTTTAAACGGTATCGCAACAAGGATTTATTGGCTGACAGAGCCCCGCACTGGCCGCGTCCTCTGACAACTCCTAGGTTATAATTTTTAAGATAATAAGGTATAGCTTTAGCTATATCCCTACTTTTTTTTATACTAGCTTTTTTACTAGTTAAGGACTGCCTTTTATACTTATTACTTATATATAATTTTTAAGTTACTAGTAACTAGTAATTTAAACCCCAGGCTTATTTTTTATTGTTAACTTATTATACTTAATAATTCCCTGGTTATATACCAGGCAGGTAAAGGCTAAGTTATTACCTTTTTTTTTATAAATCTTTATATTAGCTAAATTATGGGCCTGGATTTAGCCTTATACCTGTACAAAATAAGCCTTTTTATAAAATAAAGCTTAATAAAAGGTATATAAATGATAACCTTTAAAAATATTATTAATATAACTTTAAAGGCTTTTATGGTTTACTTTAGGTATTTTAATTATATCTTTATGATTATTTCAAGTATTAATATTACCGCGTAACCTATATACCGCGGCGCGTGCCATGTGTGGCATGTGTATAACAGGGCCGGGTGAATAACTATTATATATATATATATATATATATATATATATATATATTTAGCTTAACGTAGGGAAAGTCCGTATATTAACTGAATTAATTTTTTAGGGAATTTTCCTATATAACTATCTTTTTAAGTATAATCACATGTATTATTTAATTTGATTTTAGGTCAAGAAACAGCCCTATCATCCTTATATTTTAAATAAGTATTTAATTATATTCTTAGTTTAAAATAACCTTTAACATTATAATATGTTTTCTAAAAAAATCAAATTAACATATACTTCCTTAATATAAACTTTTGGCTTATATATAACAGCCTAGTTTAGGCACTTATTATATATTTAATAAGAATTTTATTAATTGATTTTATGTTAAGTTTTTATATTATATGTTTTTGTTATTAATAAATTTAATATTCATGCCTTATAAATTATTACTACACATTTTCACTAGCTTCAAGTTATAAAGAAATATAAGTAATTAAAATAAGTCTTATAAATTCCTGCCCTTACTAAAAATAATAATAAGTCCCTTTTATTAAAAATAATATTAATCTACTGATTATAAAGTTATTAATTTAATTTATTAATACCTTTAGGATTTTTTGTTTTCTTAGGATTTAAAAAAAAAACATTTTTAATAATATTATTAAAGGCACTTAATATATTAAGAAATAATAAAAATATTATATATCCTATTTTTTAACTATTTACATGATAAAGGTTAGGAAATTTAAAATTATTTTTATCAAGCAGCCCTTTTTACTTTTATTCAATATTTTAATAAATATTTTATAGGTCTTAACTAGCTTATATAAATATTTAATCATAATTCTTTTAAAGATCATGCCTACTATATTAAGGTAATAAGTTTTTATACTTTAATAATATTATAAACCTTTTTACACGCCTCTTTATGTATAATAATGCGGGCTATTTAAAGGGCTTAGGTATATAACATAGATTTTAATAAACTTAAATAAGACTTTCAATAATTAATATAAAAGGTTTATTGAGTATTTCAAAAAAATCCTATGAAAATAGTATAAGGGCCGGTGCTTTTTATAACATTATTATATCTATATTAAATTAAACTAATTTTTAGCATAACTATTAGGTTTATTATATTAATTCTTATTAGCTTAGAGGGCAGTGGGCTGCTAGTTATATGGTTTTTAGGGTAAAATTATGTAAAAAACTTTCTACCTTTTTCTCAAAGCTAGTTAAAGTTTTTTCTTTATTTCTTAGGTTAGGGACTTTTTAAGATTTATAGCAGGGGATAACTATATTTCTTAGCTTATTTTAATAATTTATATATTATAAAGGGGTTATTCCTAGGTCTATATAATTAATTTTTTTATAATCTAATTTTTACCTTATATATAACTAACTTTTTTTATTTTTGAGCTTTTTAAATGTATTATTATTTTTTGCTAACTTTTATACCCTTTTTTATCCTATACCACCCCATTTACTCTTTTATTTTATTATTTTACCTAATATTTAGATTTGCCGCCCTTTCCTAAGAGGATTATTGGGTTTATTATTATAAAAACTTACTTTCAAGAATATTATACATGATTATTTATTTTTTTATACTTAACTAGTAAAAGATTTTAAGGTATTTTACCTTAGTATAAGCTTAAATTATATTAATGTTTTTTTTACTTTTTAAGGGTATTAGGCTTTTTTAAATACAATAATATTAATTATTAGGTTTATAAGGAGGTGGTCTAAGCTATAATAAATAATATAGTTCTTATAATAAGTAGTTACCTTTTAGGCAAGGTCTTAATTTATTAATACTAAATTTAGGATAAATCTAGGATAAATTTAGTTAGGTTATTAAGAGTTTTATAGATATATATATTTTTTGGGGGTAATCATTTTAAGCTTATTTTATGTTATAACTTTAAGAAGGTTCTTAGCCATATGGCTATTTTTGTTTCAGGCATGGATTAAAGGGGGTGGTAAAGGTTAACATTTTTTAAGCAGGATATAATATATTTTTTTACTTTATTTAAAATCTTAAAAATAGGACTATTATACTTTTAGACTATATATAATTTAAATCAACTATATATATTTAAAATTGTAATAGATTTTTTAAAATTAGATTTAAAGAGTTACTAAGCAAGGTGATATCAATTTAATACTTTAAAAATAGCATAAGAGCTTTCTATTAACTAAAAAATAAACTTTAAATTACATAAAAGTATATTAAGGTAAATATTAAGCTTAATTTATAATATATAGCATAAATATTTATTTTTATTACTAGTTTTTATATTATAATAATAAAGTACCTAGCCATGTTTTTATATATAAAAACCAGGGTTATGGTGTCTGGCCCTTTATTTATATCATATTAGGTAATTTAAAGGTTCTTTATTACCATGTTAAGAATAAGAGGGTTATATCAGTTATTATCTCCCTCTTATCAAATTCGGGTGCGTGTGTAAAGCCTGTAGGAAAAAATATAATGTTAGGCATTACCTTAAGTTATAAGGGGTAATTTAGACTGCCTAGTTTTTTCTTTAAACCAGTAGTCAATCAATATTAATACTAGTTTTTTTAGTACTATAATACTAGTATAACTCGCGGGTTTCTTTATTATATGAGATCAGGGAGTATTTATTATTACTTTTTTAATTTTCTTGCTTTTCTAGATTTAGTGCTAGTAATTCACGGCGTTTGCTCAATAGCCCAGGCTATAATTACTATATTTTATTTTAGTTTTATTCATTAAAAGGTGGTAGTTTTTTTTATATTTTATTATAATATAGTAGCCGCATCTTACTAGGTTTAGGCAGGAATATTTTATATATTTATAATAATAATATTTAAAGTATTTTTAAAAAAGGGCCTTTAAGTAAAATAATTTAACTTTTATAAGTTCCTAGCCTATGACTAATCCCTTTTTAAACTAGGTGGTTAACGCCCTTTAGTATATCTAGGTTAAAAATAAGAATAATATAAGTTTTTTCTTAGGCTAGGGTAGTCTTTTTTTAAGTAAACTTTGAAATAATTATTTTAAGGGTCTTAAGGACTAGGCTTTTTTTGTAAAGGGTTTTAATAGCTTTTTTTTACTTATTTATATTAAAGTTAATTATTTAATCCATATATACCCTAATTATTCCTTTAGACTTTAGCATGGCTCTACTACCTAGTATTATTTTTTATATTTATACTATTCATAAAAAGTATTGTATTATTTTTTATAATTGTTAGCCGCCTGGAATGCCACTTCATTTAAGTTACTTATTTACTTTAAAAACTAGCTTAGAGGCAGGGCCAGGGCCTGTACCTTTATTAATTCTTTTAGTTATAATTTTTATTTCTTTTTTTTTTTCTTATGGGAAATTATTTTCTATTTATAGGACGGGCGAGGGCTATTATAGAAATAAAAGGGCTTGGGGGGGAGTTAAAGACTTAGTATATATAAAATTTTTATTTACTAGTTAGCCTTAATTAGAAGCTGGATAAGGGCTATTTTAAACTTTTTAAATAATTAAATAATAAGTCTAGGGTATTTAAGAGACTTAAAATTAATATTAAGTATTTTGATTTTTATAAAAATTATCTTTTTAAATAAGGGTTTCTTTGGCTGTGTAGGAATATTATTTTAAGATTTATTTAGGGTTTTCTTTCCCTAGATACCAGTAATGTTTTTTATTTTTAAAGCTATAACATAGCTTTTGAGTGCGGGAAAGGCTAGGAGGTGTTTTTTTTCAGGCAGTTAGATATAATTTTAAATATTTTTTAGAGGTTTTAGTGACTTGCTGGCCTCCTGGTGAAATTGACAAGTTGTTAATAGGCAATTAAAATAAAATCAGTATAATACTTATAAACAAATTTTATTTAATATTTAAATCTTCTTTATAAGTTATTATTAACTTTTTTATGTAATAATTTTCTTTATATAAAAAATACCTTCTATAGATATATTATTAATAACGATTTTATGATAATTTTCTTATACTTAATGTAATTTTTTATGAAACTTTGTTATTGAATCTAAACTTGAATGATTATTATAATTAGTATATTTATACTGGAAATTATAAGTATATAAATCTTAACTTAAGATTTATCAATAATAAATAATAAAAGCTAGTTATAGTTTAGAATAAAATTTCAAAAAAAATAAATTATTTAATATATTGATTTATGTTTAAAAATAAAAATAACTACTAAAGTATAAGGTCCTTGGCCTGTAGGGTGGTTCGCGGATAGTGTGAAAGGGTATAATGCGCTGAGATAAGGAAAAGTAGGTCTTGTGATAGGCGATTTTTGGAATCGTGTAGGGATAGTAAATTAATGCTAAAGTCCCCCAGTCCTTGGCTTCGCGGGGAGATAATATCTCCTGTGTGGGGTGAGCATAAGGTCCTTGGCCTGTATAGTACGCTAAGATAAGGAAAAGTAGGTCCTATAATAAGTAATTTTTGAAATAATATAATAATAGTAAATTAATATTAAGGTTTTTTTAGTTTTTAGCTTTATAGAAAAATAATATTTTTTATATAAAATAAGTTAGCTAGCTGCTAACTTAGCGTTTATTTATGGGTATCTTGTAAATAACACTAAGATTCCATAAAGGGGTTAAGTACATGTGTAATAGGCCTTATAATTATCCCTTTTTTTAAGATTTTAGTTTTTTGAGCCTAGTTTTTATAGCCCTTATAGCTAGTAGAAACCTAAAATAACACTAAATAGCAATTTTTAAAAAAAACCTTTATAAAGGTAAAAAATCCTAGTACCCAGGGAGTAAAAATACTTCATAAATAAAAAAAATATATTTACTTACTAATTTTTATAATATAAGTCTTTTTATATATATTTTAAAGTTTTTTTCTAAATATATTAGGACTTTATTAATACTTTTTTTTTATTTATATTGAACCTTAATTATACACTGCGGGTATTTATTTCCCTTAAAATATTAAAATATTTTATAAATATATACTACCATGCTTATTACTTATAACCTTTTTTTTAATTTTTATTATTTATAAGGTATTATTTCAAGCTTTGGCTTTTTATATACCTTTATACCTAGGTCTCTGTCTGTAAATAATAATATTTAATATATAATTTATAAGGCCTTTTTTATAAAGGCATTTTTACTTTCTTACTTTTTAAAACTTAATATTACAATAACCACATATATATATTATTAAGATTTTTTACTAGGGGGTTTCGCGAGGTTATTTTAGTGATATCTAAAAAGGTATATAAAAAACCTTCTTCTCCCTTTTGAACCTTTTTTTTAATTTTTTTACTTTTTAATATACCCCTTATCAGTTTTTTTTTCTTAACCTTGCCCTTATAGGCCTTAAGCTTGGCCCCTTTATGCATAAGCCTTTTTTTATACTTAGCAGCCTTGCCTATTACTTATATTTTTTACCTTTATATATTTTATATATTTTATTACCTTAGAATACAAGGTTTTCTTATATTTTATTTTTATAAATCTTAAATATTATAGTATGTCTTAAGATATAAGGTTTTTTATATCTTGTCTTTGCAAGCTTATATTTACGGGGAGTATTTATATAAAATATTTATAAGTAATATTTTTATACCCTTTTTATAAATAATGATTAAAATATTAAGCTATTCCTTCTTCATGCTCTCTAAGCTTTTATATTTACTATTCCCTTTTTATAAAATAAAGCCTCTTGTATAAAAAAAGGTATAAGTTTTTTTTTAGCTTTTTATCTTGCAAGTTTAAGGCCTTGCAGGTTTTATATTTTATGATTTTTTTATTTTATATATATTATATATTATAAACTAATGTTCTATAAATACCTTTTATAAAAGGCTAGTATCTATGCTAATTATAATTATTATTTTTATTCCTACTTTTACTCCTGCTTCTGCTCTTATCTTTGCCCCCGCTACCCTTATTACCATCCGTGTCCGCGGCTAACTTATTATATTAAGAAATATCTAGCATGCGTCTTATATAATTATACTTATTAGTAATAATCCTTTCCTGGCCCCCGCAGGCACTTTATAAATTATTTAAAATTAGGTTATTTTATAACTTATTATTATAATATAAGAAGCCCAGGCCCCCTTTATATATTTACTTGAAAATATAATACTTTTATAGCATTTTATAGCTAATTTAGTGGTTATTTTGGGTCTGCTTTTATAAATAAATTTAAATTTTGAATTTAATTATAAGCATGCTTATACACTTAAGCTAGTATTATACTAATTTTAGTTTTGTTAAATTTATAAATAATCAGTAGCTAAAAAAGCGGGCCTAACTATAAAAAATAATAATATTTTATATAGGTTATTAGAATTTAATCAATAACAAATACTTTATATATTATTATAAGTTCTCTAGTTATCTTTGCTAAGATTACTGTATTTTAAAAGGGATTAATAAAAAATATAATAATTACTTATATTATAGTTATTGATATTACTTATTAAAATATAATAACTAGGGTAAGTAAACTTAGGCAAGCCTTTTTACTTTTTATAAAATTTTATTTGTAATTATTAACTAATACATAGCCAGCTTATTAATATAAAAAGATAAAATAAGCCTGTTTATAAAGCTATTTCTATTTTATTATATTTTTTATGAACAAGATTTTTTCTTTTTATAACATACTTTTTATAAAGTTATAAATATTATATATTTATTACAGGCTTTTTTATAAGTTTTTTCTATTTTACTTATAAATATTTTTACAGAATTTTTCTTGCCTAAACCTAAAATTTTCTTTATATAATACTTTTCTTTCTTAGGGTCTGTAAATTTAAGTTTATATTACTTATGGGTGTTTACACCCTTTATTTTCTTATGTTTACGGAGCATGGGGACATAAAATATATTATATAAATAAAGGCTAGCAGGTAAAATTACTTAATAAGTATTTTTATTAAACTTTTATATAACCTTTCATAATCTAGCCTAAAGTTAGTTAAATTTCTTATTAGGTTAGATTCGCGACTAGTTAGTATTATTAATTTATATATAATTTTTAATTTTAAAGGTTTTTTTTTAACTTTTTTGAAATTATGATACTAGGTAGCTTTAATCATTTCTTGTGCTTGTTTTTATACTTCACGCATGTAAATAACTTATTTTACTATATTATAAGAAACCTTTTTACCCACCTTAAAATTTAGTAAAAAAAACATTACTATACTAGCTTTAAATTTTTTTTCTAAAATACCTTAAGAAGGGGTTATTATATAGCTTTATATAAACTTTTATTTATGGATAGTAATAGTTTAGAATATATAGAATATATAATTATTCTTAATTATAAAAAAGTCCCCTTTATAGGTATTATTATTTTTATAATTATAAGGTACTTTTCCACATCTTTATTTTCTGATTCTTTTTATGATTTTTTATGATTCTTATATTCTTAAATTATTCTTATTTTTTTGAATAAAATTATCCTGTCTTAAAAATCCTGGCAGACTTTTTAAAGATTCGCTATATAAAATTTACTTAAAATAAAGCCTTATTTCATAAAACTTTTTATACTTTCTTATAAAATAGCTTTGTTTTTAAAAGCTTTATACTAAATTTGATAACTATAATTATGATTTATTTTTATTTAAATTAATAAATGCCCTGGTTCTTTATAAGGCCCTAGTATTTTTTATTTTTAGGTTTTTAAAAAAATCCTGTAAAGCCTTTATACTAGCTATTTAGATATATTTTAAGAAAATATATTTTTAGGTAGTTTATGTGTTTATAATCCTTGATCATTAAAATAGCCTTTTTTTACTTACTTTATATGACCTTCTCATTCCTTTTCGCGTTAACCCTCCCTTAGGTAGTTAATTCACTATAAAGGTTTATTTACAGGGTTTAGCTTACCCGCGTGATAAATAATCCTAAACCTAAACCCTGCCAGGAACTAGGACTAGTAAATTTATATTTATAATAATACCTTGCTTAATATTTAAAAAAAAATATAAGGGCTTTATGATTTCTTATTATTTTAATCTCCTGCAAGACCTTATAAAAATAATAATTTTATTTCTAAAATAACTTTATAATAGCTAGTAACTCCTGCTTCCTAATTATATAACTTTTTTATATAAAAAAAGCTACTAATTTTTATATTTCATCTAAATATAATAAAAAAAGTATTTTATAAAATCCTCCACCTAAGGTATTAGTTTTTATTTACATACAGAATTTTTTTAAAAATAGTTAAGTTTAATTGGTTTTATAGATCTTTATTTTGAGTTATTTATGGCTTTTTAAGCCTTTAGTATTATTATATTACTTTGCTTTAATCAATATAATAATCAAAAAGTTATTATATTTATATTGCTATATTACTATAATTAATATAAATATTTTTATAGCTCTAGCTCCTAACATAACAGCCTGTTATATTATATTAGTAAGGTAGATTTATCAGCTAATAATAATTTATATTAGTTATTTCTCAATAATCCCCCTTTCTAGGTTCTTTGTTCCTAGGAATTCTTCAAATAATATAATATTTATAAGTTAGGTTTATATAGTACCTAAGTTTTTTTTATATATTTTAGTATTAACTCGCGATGCCTTCCTTATTATCGATAAAAAAAAATGAAAATTTTATAACTATATTATTATAAAAAAGGGTTCAAAATAGAATTCTCTTGCAAGTAATGTAGTAAACTAAATAAATCTTATATAAAAAGTAAATAACTTAAGTTATTATAAAAGGTATATTAATACTTGCTAAAAAATATATTAAAGCAAAGTTAACGTTATTGAATATAGACTAGTACTATTTAATAGCAGCATAAAATAAAATGAAACTTTAAAAAGAAAAAAGTAGTTAAAAGTTATAGTAAAACCAGTAAAATATTTAAATAAATTAGCTTTGTAAGTAAGATAATCTTTTTTATAAGCATGTAGGTAACTTTATTATTTATAGTATAAAAAAAAATAAAAAAAATTTGAAAGACTTAAGGAGAGGAAATAAAAATAAAAAAACTTTAAAAAATAATAAAATAAAGTTATTTAGCTATTATAATAGGTAGTGAGGGCTCTTTTACACAGGTTCTTTTGATAATTAGGCTACTAAGGCCCTTTCCATGTCTTAATTTGATAACTTTTTAACTATTTTTTTTGCCAAAATTTTTAAATTTCTTTAGGGCAGTTAAGATACCTGACTAGTTCTTATAAACTATTTTTTAGTAAATAACCCCCTTAGTAAATAAAGTATTAAATCTAATCCTTATATATTTATTAATCTAGAATTTATTTAACTGTATATTCCTTATTGATGTTAGTTACTTTATTATAGTTATTTTCCGGATTCAGTGTTAGTTTAAGTAATAAAATATAAAATACTAGGTATACTTATATTTATGCTAGTAGTAATAAGTAATAGTTATTATTAATATTTTTTTTGGTTTTAAATAGCCTATATTTTACAATAATAAGTTTACTACCCAGTTATATACATTTAGCATTAAAAATGTTTCTTTTTATTATTTATTATAGGAGATAAACTTTTTTTAAAAAATAATATATTTTTATATTCTTTATTACAATAAGTTTTAACCTTTTTAGCCTACCTAATACCTTGTGCAAGTGATTCATGTAATATTTTTAAGTGCTTAACTCATACTAAAGCTAATTTTAATTCTTTTTACTAGTAATAATATTTATATTATTCTTAAGTTTTTTTTTAAGATTTGCATGATAAGGTAAGATATTAGTTATGGTATTTTTATATTATTACTAATACACTATACTATTAGTAATATTATCACCTGATTATCCTGGTTATAGGTAAGGTAGTATTATAAGTATTATTTATTTAATTAAATTATCCTTTTTATTTATTTATTTATTGGTAATTAGTGGTTAATATATTTTAACTCCTTTTACATGCCTTCGTAATTATTCTCTAAAACTTGGATGTAAGTAACTTATCTTTATCAAATATGAATTATTATAGTAATCTAGTCTAAATATAGATTTTTATAGTATTAATAGCACTAGTTTCTTTGTAATACGATTTTTTTATAGCTAGTTTATAGATTTATATATAATAGTAATAATATTAATATAGATAAGTCTTATAATAAAGCTCTTGTCAGGGAACGCGGCCAGCGCGGACTACTGTCAACCAATAGATTTGTTACAATAATACGGTGTGACTGGCTGTCACGTTAGGAACCGGAGTCGCAGGATGTTTTAATCTAATCATAATAAATATTATAATATTAAACTAAAAGGGACTATAATTATATTAGTTAATATAAGGCTATAAAGCAGGTGCTTTGATAAGATATAATATAATTAGATTAGGCGCTTTATAAAGATTTAATTTAGTTATATATTTAAAAAACTGTCTTTACAGTGTTAAATAGTTTTAGTTATTATTTATTATTTTTAAAAATTAAGCTACCCTACCTTTTAGTTTTTTTTTTTAGTTTTTTATATAAGCTTTTCAACCTTAGGACTTGTACCTTTTACTCTTACATATAAAATATTCTTAAATCCCACTAGTTTAAAATAGATTAACAGGCTTTATCTAATAATAATAAATCCTTAGTATAAGAGATTTAAAAATATTTACTATTATTATAAAAACCTAGACTTTTTAAAAGGCTTAGGCCGCTGTTATTACCCTAACCGCGCCAGCTGGCCCGGGACTAAAAAAAGAGTTAAAAATATATAAAGAAAGTAATTACTGCATTAATTAATAAAATCCACGTGTTAAAAAGTTTTAGGGGACTTAAAAGGTTACTTAAGTAAAACCCTTTAAAGGTAAGGAATAATTCCTGTAAAGTTATTTAATATTAATAAATATATATATTTATATTTATAATCTTAGCAAAGCTAATAAATATAATAAAGTTATATTTATAGGCATGTACCTTAAAAGTCCTGTATTTAATTAGTTTAAGCTATATATGCACGACTTTTAGGAGCATGTTATAAAAAATAGGAAGTTAATAATTAAAAAGATTTTTAAGAATTATAAGAAGTTTAAACTTTAAATTTGTTAAGATATTTAATAATTCAAACCTTAAATAAACTGCCCAAGGTAGAATAAATATATTATACTAAGGTAAATAACTTATTAATAAATATATTATAAAGTTTTATTAAATAGCTTTAAACTTAACCTAGAATAAGTTAGCCCTTATATTAAAATATTATAAGGGACTTAAAAGTAAGACTAAGGATTGATTAATTATGCTTAATAATTTATTAAATATTTTTTAATAAACTTATTAAAGTAGTATCACGGATAAAAACATGACAGGATAAATAATGGTATAAGAAATAATAAATAATATATATAAGAAAAAAATAAAAATAAAAATATATAAATAAATACTGCTATTACCATTAGAGAAGAAAAGAATAACAAGAAAAGAAAATAATTTTAAAAAAAGTATTCTAAATATAAAAAGACTAGGTATATTAAGAAATATTATTATTTAAAGCACTAAAATTATAAACTAGCTACCTATAATTTATAAATATATATTACCCTTAAGAATATTGTAAAATAATAATAAAAAATAAATATAATTTATAAATAAACTAACTAAATAAATTAGCTAAGTACAGATAAAGATCTAGTAAAATATAATAGATTTTAAGAAGATTAATAAAAAAAATACTTAAAAGTATTAGTATTAACACGCAAGAACTTAAAAAAAAAAAAAAAA